>NW_007731558.1:59110-60560 GCF_000696425.1 Galeopterus variegatus
AACTAGAAGAATTGAGATATCTTTCAGAAGCAGGACAGACAGGACTTGGTGATGAGTTGGTCGTAGGGATGCAACCAAGAGAGGCAAGACTAAGGATGATTCCCAGGTTTCTACTTTGAGCAACAGGGGGCTGTGATTAGGAAGACTGACAGGTGAGGGTAGGCTCCAGGGGAAACTTGAGACACCCATTTATGTCAGTCTATGTCCGAGTCAATTATTGGACACACACTCTGAGATCGCAGGGAAGCTAATGGATATGTGAACATGTACATTTCAAAACAGCCAGCAGGTGGAGTGTACTTAAAGCCATGGAAATAAATGAGATTATCCAGGGCAAGTACTCAAGAGATAGAAGAGAACCGTAAACTGAGGCCCGAGGAGGGAGAGCCTGTCGAGGAGGACATCAGACCCCCAGAGAGGAGAGCATCCGAAGACGAGGGAATCGCCCATTCTCTCAAACATGCTGGGCAATGATACGGGATGAGGATAGAGAGGTGCCCAGTCATTGTGGCAAATGAAGTTCATTTGTGATATTACAAAAGTGTTTTCATGTCCGTGTTGGTGGCAGAAGCCAGACTGGAGTGGGCTGGAGAGTAGACTTTTGCTAAAGAGGTGGAGGCAGTGTCCCTAAAGAGTTCTTTCCAAAAGTTTTCCTCTGCAAGGAAGTAGAAAGTGAGGCAGTAGAGGAGGATAGAGGGTTAAGAGGTCAGCATGCCTGTGCTGCCAACTCAGAGATCCATGCGTGTTTATTTATGCGATGGGAATTATCCAGTAAGAGCAGGGTCCTTGATATGCAGCAGTGAGAGGAATGTACCCTCAGTTGTGACACCTGAAGGTTAAACCAGAGGAAGACCTGGAACCATGCTGTAGGGGACTGATTCGTTGTCATACTTCTCTGAAACAGGCCTAGCAGGCTGGGTCTTTCCATCTGCCCTCGGCGCAGCCCCACCTATGATTTTGCTTTTCCTGTTTTCCTGCCATTAGATTTAGATGAAGGAAATAATTCCATTCAGTACAATGTATTGATGATTAATGGCCGGCATCATGTATCATGTGTTGTTCCAAAGGCTTAATGGTTACTTTGTTGACACTATCTTCCAGATTATAAAGGCCAGGGACAGAAAAGTGTATACGTTGAGTTAGCATGGGATGTGGCTTATAGTGGGTAAAAATAGCAGTAGGTAAGACAAATTTGCAAAGCTTTTTTAAAAAATGATTATTTCCAGGAAACTTCCACATTCAAAAACTATATTTACTAATAAATACGCAAATATTTAATGTTTAAAATATATTAATATATTTTTTACATTGAGCTCAAGACTATTTCTCTTTAATCTGATGGGTGGCATTCACTGAACACCTGCTGTATGCATATATTATAAATAATCCTTAAATAACATCGTGGATCAGATAGTAATAATCATAGCCACTGCTAGGACTGTGTTCTTAC
>NW_007731558.1:61420-62526 GCF_000696425.1 Galeopterus variegatus
TTAAATAACATCGTGGATCAGATAGTAATAATCATAGCCACTGCTAGGACTGTGTTCTTACGATCCATCAGGCACAATGCTAACAGTTTTACATGGCATGATATTGTAAAATTTTAACTAGCATTTTTTTCTCTGACATTTCCTTGTATCTTTGGCCTTCATCTGATTCAGAGAGCCAGGGTGTTTCATTTATTTTCTCAAGGAAGGAAAAGCAGAAAGAGAGAGAAGCATCTTAAAATCCTACCCTTTCGGGGAGAGAGCAAAAGCTAAAGTTTTGGGGAAATGATTGGGGGAAAACGCAGGTTTATTTAGTAGCTAGAATTCCCTGCCACAGGGACTAGATAAAAGTGCCCTGGGCCAAAGGAGAAAAGAGGGGGTTGAGGAAGGAAGTTCCTGAGGTATGATAGCAGGAGTCTGACAAGGTCTCCCACCAGCCCACCTCGTGCAATCCCCAGCCACACTCCCCCCAAAGGGGGGACTGGTGTCAAGCTTTTTGGGTGGAGCCCCAGAGAAGCAGAAAGACTCAAGGTGCTGAACAGTCCCATCACCACAAGGACACCTCTGTTGATTTTGCTTTTATTTTTTGAATATGGAAGATAATTACTTGATCAAGTCAGAGTTCTGTATCAAGGTACAGTCAGGAGAGTCTGACTTCTGTCCACGTCCTCTTAACTCTATTTCCTCCCTTTCGTTATCAATAATATTTTAAAAATTGGTTTTTGCTTTATTCTCCCACTGTTTCTTTATGAAAATATAAGCAAATATGTATACGTATTCACATTCCTCCTCTTCATTCATGTGAAGAAAACTTGGTCTTTCCTACTGCTTGCCTTTTCCACTCAGCGATGGTACTGGCCTGCACAGAGGCCAGGCTCCGTGTCACTGGCGCGGAAGCCTCGCTTCTTCCCGGCCACGTGGTTTCTCCTCTCATGCGGGCCAGGTGCTGCCAGGCAGGGGGGGCTGCCGGGCAGGGGGGGCTGCTGGGCAGAGGGTGCTATGTGCCCTGCTGCCCCTGCAGCCTGAGGCTCAGGGAAGAGCCACCCCTGCTGCCGGTCAGTGGCAGAGCCCACACTGGCTTCCAGAGGGACTCACCACATTCCTGCCCC
>NW_007731558.1:63345-64735 GCF_000696425.1 Galeopterus variegatus
TATAAATTACCCAGTCTCAGGTAATTCTGTTATAGCAACACAAAACGGACTAAAACAGCAGGGAAGTGTAATTTTATCATTTGCTTGGGAAGAGAGGAGCCAGAATATTTGTAAGCACCATAGTAACTCACAGTCCACTTTTCTTGGCATCACGTGTTTGGTTTAAATCCTTTCCTGTGTACAGTCATGTCCTTTTAGGCATGCTAACCCATGCATGGCATTAGCCCCTACATTAGGTGTGGTAGCCCCTACATAAGTCTCTCTGCTGGATCCCAATGTGGCTTTTCTTATTTTGTTTATATTGTATTTTTAAATTTTTCATTGCTGTATGTAATAGAACATTTCAAGCACCCTATAATGTTTCCTTGTGCCCCATCTCAGCCAATATCTGCACCGGAAAGAGCACTGCTATTCTGATTTCTATCACTATGGATTAAGTACCTGTTCTTCAACTTCATATAAGTAAAATCATATAAATAGAATCATATAGTATACTATGTTTGGCTTCTTTCACTCAACACCGTGTCTGTGAGATTCATTCATGTTTTTATGTGTAGGAAGAGTATATTTCTTTATATTGTTGAGTATTCTATTGTATAAACAAAAAGCTATTTATTCATTCTAATATTGATCGACATTTGGGTTGTTTCTCATTTGGGGTTATTTTGGATAAAGCTGCTGTGAACATTTTTGTACATGTCTTTTGATAGCTATATGCACTCATTTCTCTTGGGTTTATATCTAGGAGTGAAACTGCTGGATTATAGGATAGGCATGTATTTTGCTTTCAATAAATTCATATTTATATTTATATTTAACTACTAACCAGTCTTCTAAGGTGGTTGTATCTATTTATACTTGATATGCCTTTCTTGATCCAAAGACTTGTGAGCCAAAAAGGCAAGTGATCTGTCCCTTCACCCCACCCCCACATACAGCTGATGTGCAATGATGGGATAGAGGATGATAGTCACAGGGGACATTCCCACTTGGAAAGGAGAGTAAAGGGAGGAAGAGAGGAACACAGTAGTCTCTGAAGCGATGCCACAGCCCCACTGGGCAGAGGTTGGGAGGCTCCTCTGCCCTGGGGGATGTTTCTTGACTAGGACTGTTGGGCTCTCTGAAGGGGCTCCCCAGATCATTGTTTTCTGTGGTTCTTGGCTCCAACCTTTGGGAGGACTTTCTCTTCCCATTATCCTATTTGGCCAAATGTTACCAAATATATTGCCACTACATGACATGGGTCACCATTCTACCAGTTTCCGCTGAGTGTCCAAGCCATCTACTGCAGGGCCTTAGGTCAACACCTGCCCTCCTTTTTATTTATTGATTGATTTTTTGTAGCAGCCCCCTACTTCTGGGTACCTGTTTCTGTTTATGTATCTGTCAG
>NW_007731558.1:66021-71051 GCF_000696425.1 Galeopterus variegatus
ACAATGGGTTTATCAGGACATAACCCCACTGAAAGTTAAGGAGCATCTGTATATATTTAGTCTTCATCCAGTTTCCTGGCATACAACTCCTACAATCCTTGGAATCTCGGAGTGATAAATGTCTTTTGCATGCTAATAAGATGACTGGTGGCTGGGGGACTTTAGGTAACTTCAGGATGGGGGCTGGTCACCAGAAAGACCAAGGCAAGATAAGAGAGTTGGGACTTTCAGCCCCACCCCCCAGCCTCTGGGTTTGGAGAGAGGAGCTGAAGGTTGAGTTGACAGCTATGGCCAGTGATTTAATCAATCATGCCTACGTAATAAAGCCTCCATAAAACCCAGAAGGACAGGGTTCAGCTTCCGGATAGCTGAACCTGGAGGTGCCTGGAGGATGGCGTGCCCAGGGAGGGCATGGAAGCTCCGCACTCCTTCCCCACACCTCCCCCTCTTCTTCTATTAGTCTGGGTGTTCATCTGTGTAGTGTATTGAATTATGTTCTCCCAAAACTCACTGAAGCTTGAATTGTGTCCCCACATTTCATATATTAGAAGCTTAATCCCCACTATAACTGCTGAGCGTGAGAAATCCTATTATGGTAATTGAAAGGTGGGGCCTTGAAGAAGTGATTGGATTGTAGGACTGTGCAGTAGTGAATGGATTAAAGATGGTGGTCATGGCATGGTTTGGAGGGCTTTAAAAGAAAAGGGAATGAAGAAGTTGTCCTCTTGCTCTCTCTTTGCTCTCTCTGCTTCCACCATCTTGCAATGTGAGACCCCTGGGTCACTGTCGCCACCACCAGATGGACTTTGGACTTCCCAGCCTTAGAAACTGTAAGCAATGTTTCATTTTTCTTTATAAATCACCCAGTTTCAGGTATTTTGTTATAAGCAACAGAAATGGACTAATACAATATGTGTCATTTGTAACATCCTTTACAATAAAATAGGTAAGTGTAAGAAAAGGAAAAGTATTTCCCTGAGTTCCGTGAGCCACTCTAGCAAGTTAATCAAACCCAACAAGGGGTTCATGGGAACTCCCGTTTATACAGCCAGTCAGAAAGAAGAATAGTGTTAGAATTTAATCAAATTAGAGGACATCCAGCTGGTGTCCACTGGAGAATTGCTTGATGTGTAGAGAAATCCCCCAAACATCTGGTGTCAGAAGAGTTGTGTTGAGTGACTGAGAGTAGAGAGTAGGAAAAAAACTTTGTTTTTTTTCTTATTCTAAAGCAAAGAAGTGCACCTGTGCCATTGTCTGGAAAGAGAATAAGCTAAATGACTAGTACAGGAATCTGCTCTGGAAATATCTTCACAGCAGGTGTAAGGACCATCCTCACTGTGGTTAAAGTTCCGAAGAGTGGACAGTGTGTGGATGGTCCATCCATCCAGTGTCCAAATGATGGCCGTTGGGCTGCCTGCATTCCTTTGGTATTACTAATAATATCATTGTTACCAAATTAGGCTCTTGGGTCTCAAAGTCATAGAAATGAATGATGCATCCAGCAGTAAAGCAAGCAATGCTTTATCAAAAGAGGAGACAGACTTATGCCTAAGAGAGCTAGCTACAGGGAAGCCAGGTCCCTGAGGAGAGCTGTTCAGAGTCCTTTATACAGTAAGGAGTTAAAGGGTGTAGGTAAGAGTTATCATTCTGTGCCTCTGGAGGTAGTTCATTCTGTTCTTCCTGATTGCATCACACACTTTGGTCCTTGTGCCTGCTCAGTAGGTCCAAGATGGTGGTGTTGCTCGCTACCACCACCCCAGGAGGGATGTTGTAGCAGTCACCTTGAAGACGTGTGCATGCAGGAGTCAGGCTAGCTGCCTAGGGGAAGTTGGGGAAGGGTTTTTTTTAAGGCAAGCAGTTCCTCAATTGACGTTGTCATCTTGCTTTGATGATTTCTGGCATTTGTACAGTGGTTGCGAGGGGGGTTGGTTCCTGGAGCATCTCGCAAGTAACTCCTAAAGGGGTCTTAAATTTAATCTGTAACTTAATTTTTACAATTACAGGAGAAGAAAGAATGGGTAGATAAGTTTTAAACAAAGCTAACAGTTATATTTTAACAAACCTTGGGGAAGGGGATTTGCAACTCAGTAATATCTGTTCCCCTCTTACCTCAGTCTATTTCATCAGAGTGGTTATGCCCAACTGGTTTTTTCAGTCCCTTTTATCAGGGCCAATGGACAATCACACACCCCGGGGTCTCATGACTGAGGAGTGGAAAAGTAACAAAATGTCCTCTGCCGGGAAGATGGAATTGATTGGTCCACAGGCCTGGCCCTATCCTGTCTTATCATGATGAGTAACCTTGTGTAAAGTGTCATTTTGTATTTTGGCTAGTGTATCTTTGTCTATTTTTTAACTTTTCTGTATTATAATATTTTGGGTTCCTTTGAGCTAGTATTTTTAGCCTAATCTGATATTTTTGCATTTTAATAGTTTTGATTAATTGACTGACACATATAGTCAAATTGGTATAGTCTGCTATACTTCTGATGCCTTTAATGTTTACTGCTTTTTATCTTTGCTGTATAATTTATTTTCTATCTTACAAATGCTATATTTCATTTGTTTTCTCTTTTGAAGTAACATAGATGTTAGAAATCATGCTTTAAATCACTAGTTTAAAACTCTTTGCTTTTAAGGGTATAAAGTAAATAGCAAACATATATCAGTATAAAACAACTTTTGTTTATTCTTTAAATAAAATGTANCCCCTCCCCTCCCCCCTTCCCTTTACGAGAAGCCTCCTGACTTAAACAGAAACCCCTTTTGTTTCTGCAAAGATGCATTTCCCCACCCCGATGTTGTTTTGCCTCCCACAGATTTGTCACCCCTTTTCCCCTGGGTAACGGAGCCACCAAAGATTACTCAAAGCCCATCTCTTTTGAGCAGTGAGAAGCCCCAGAAAGGGATTAATATCCCAGGACCCTCAAGCATGAGGCATTTCTTCCATTTGAGAATTTAACCATGAATTGGGGTTCTCTTCCTGCATTTATTCTCCAGACCAAGAAGTTACAGGAAGAGACATAGGTGGGGTTTTGCTGAGTACAATTTAACAAGTTTAACAATAGAAACTGGTAACATTCAGTAAAAACAAGTCAGATGACATTCTGTTAGGCAATTAAGTGATCCACTAACAAAGACTT
This sequence comes from Galeopterus variegatus, assembly GCF_000696425.1. Lineage (NCBI taxonomy): Eukaryota > Metazoa > Chordata > Mammalia > Dermoptera > Cynocephalidae > Galeopterus > Galeopterus variegatus. The sequence continues at coordinate 69,165 of NW_007731558.1, forward strand.
GATTTAGCAAACTTTCCTTCCCCCTCTAGCAGTTTCTCAGTATCTTTACATAACAATCAGTAACTAGTCTGTCTTTGAGCCAGCAACCTTGCTGTGCCACAAATCTTTATCTCACTCCAGAGACTTATAGCCTGAGGAAAATTTCCCTGTCCTTTGTAAGGTCGATATTTGAAACTGCAAGGCTTTGGAAAACCAGGCCCTGTGAGGTACATTTGCTTTATAGTGTATTCCACAAGATTGTTATTCTTAAAATTCCTACATTCTTATTCTTCTTTGTATCAACAATCCACACCACCTCCCATCCCCTCACCAACTCATTTCTGCCTTTGCATTCAACTTGTTAATAATAGATCTGCAGTATAACCAGCGCCATCATAGACAAGCCCAAGTACAAAATGGTGCCATCCACCTCCTCCCCTCCTCTCCCCCCTTCCCTTTACAAGAAGCCTCCTGACTTAAACAGAAACCCCTTTTGCTTCCGTAAGGATGCAGTTCCTCACCCTGATCCACATTAGCATAATGCCCCTCCTTGATGGTATCAGCCAGCCCTTGGCACACTATGTAAGCTCTCCTACCACCACACCTGGTGCTGTCCACCATTTTCAGGGCAGTCCCAGGCTGTCCTCCATTTTGAGTATAGCCTGGCAGATTTCTTTCTGTAATAAAGCTTGGATGTTACCTGGCATCTCAGCTCATTTTCTTTCATTATGGTGCCAAAACCCAGGAAGGGTTTTGGCCAACATTGTGGCCAAACCCCTCTCTTGGGTTGACTGGCCCTTGGCCACCCTTCCTGGACCTGCCAGAACCGTGTACACTCAGGACTCTCTACTTTTGCCGTTTCAGACCAACACATTCAACACTGGCCTCCATTCAGGGTGAGTCAGTGGGTCTGTCCTGCCTACTTCTACAGTTCCCCCGACTACTCTACAATTCAGGTCTCTATGAAGCCCAGGCACCTGGCTGAGGGAGCCCTTCTCATGCCCTCCAGCTATTAAAGGATGCTCCTCTAGCCGGCCGGTGGCTTTTCTCTCAAAAAGAAGGTGGGCACCAAATGGGATGCCCTTTGCTGGCACTCTTCTTCTACCAGGACTGACTGCCCTTTCTCACCCTCTACAGGGGATCCTCATGATCCAAACCTCCATTCTCTATGCCCTTGGGCTGTCTCCTGGCCAATTTCTTGGCCTCCAGGGAGACATTAAACCTAAACGTCTCGTTTTCTACTGTACTCCATGCTCTACACCACTGGGCCATCTCCTGGCCAATATCTCAGCCTCTAGGGAGACATTAAAACTTGAACACCTTGTTACAGTGGATCTCAGTGGCCACAAGATGGCACTCAATTTAGACACTCACCAAAATGGCAAAGCCTGTAGAGATTCCTTGTTCAGGCCTTCTCCTATCGCTGAACGCATTCTTCTGTCAAAACTGTCCTATGTCTCAAATTCTCCTAGCTCATGCTCGACCTCTCCTTCCAGACTCATATCAATCTTCTGATCCATCAGCCCTCCACATTTCTCTCTCTTCCCCTACACCTGGCCTCCAGATGCTCGTCCTCAGCCCAACTCCTCCCCTTCTCCCCCTTCATCAGGTAACAACCCTGTCTCAGCTCCAGCTTTTTATAATCCTTTCGTGACGTGGATGTGATGGAAGGAATTGTCCAAGTCCATGTACAGGGAGCAGGCCTGAATGGCAGCTCAGGTACATGCTCAAAATAATAAGTGGCCTGTGGGAGCCATTGCTGTTCCTTGCACGGGCCCAAATTGAGACTACTGGCTGGCCATGGGGATTGGGATCTCCAGGATAACATGATCACACAGTTGATTTACGGCCTCCAAAAGGCTACTCACAAGTCAGCCAATTATGACAAGCTTAGAGAAATCACACAGA
>NW_007731558.1:72371-73174 GCF_000696425.1 Galeopterus variegatus
CTGATGATGCCCAGGGCCTGAGGTCCCCATGGAGATCACCACACGTGAGCCCAGGGTAACTCGCCTCGTAGCAGGTAAGCCGATCTCTTTTGTCATCAAAACAGAGGCCATTTACTTTACCCTTCCTAAGTATGCAGGACAAACAACCCCATCCTCTATCACAATAGTAGGGGTAATGGGATCAGAATACCACCCATGGGTCACTCAAGCCCTTTCCTACACCCTACAACACTCCCAGTTCACACACAAATTCTTAATAATGCCTCAATGCCCATCCTTACTGGGATGGGACATTCTTCTCAAATTCAAAGCTATTGTTACCCTACACACTTTAACTCCAGCTACAATACTCCTGTTACAGGCCACACCCAGACCTGGCCCCTGAGCCTTCCACCTTCCCCTTCCCTTTGGACAAGGTTAATCCCTAGTACGGGATGCTACTTCTCCCTCCATTGCTCTGCACCATTCCCCTAACCTTGTTAAGTTGTGGAACCTCTCTTTCTTCCCTAATGTCCCACAGTACCCCATCGCTAACAAACACCTAATAGGCTTAAAACCTGTTGTACATAAACTCCTCATCTCTCACAGCTTACCCACTTGCCTTTCAATACACCCATCCTTCCAGTTATAAAGCCTAAGGGCTCATACCATTTACTACAGGATTAATCCTGACACACGCAGTTCCCAACAACTTACCTGGGCAGTACCACCTCAGGAGTTTTGGGATAGCCCCCACTTTCCAGCCAGGCCTTAGCTCAAGATTTATCTGGACTTCCTCCAACCTCTAGCACTTTAATACAATA
>NW_007731558.1:73999-74825 GCF_000696425.1 Galeopterus variegatus
ATTGCATGGGGGCTTTAGACCTCTTTCTCAATCCCTTTCCACACATCTCCCCACATCCCATTACACTGTTCATAGATGGGAGCACCACCTCCACACCCGCCCCCTGGGCAAGTTGTGCCGTAGTAAATCTAACACAAGCTACTGAGGCTGCACAACTCCCAAAGGTGGTTGGGGTTATACAGTGCAGAGGACACCAAACCTCCAATGACCCCATAGCTCAGGAAAACAAACTGGTGGATCTAACTGCAAAACAGGCTGCTCAATCACCAGGCCCCCCTACTCTTCCTCTCCTGCTCAGGTCCTTCTCATGGCCCCTACACTCTTATCCCAATGCACACTCCAAGAAATAAAATACCTCCAACAGTTGGGGGCACAGAGAAAGGACAACTGGTATACTCTCTCCAGTTGCTATGTCCTCCCTACTACACAAGCTGAGCGAATCCTTTTAGATTTTCATAATTCAATTAATATAGGCTATGAACTCCTACTATGCCTTCTTCAGCCCTTATATTACTCTCCCCACAAAAGGACATGCTGTCTTCTAACCTTAGTAGATACCTTTACGGGTTGGATTGAGGCTTTTCCTTGCACTTCAGAGGATGCTCCAGCAGTAATGCATGGTCCCACCTCAGAAATCATCCCTTGTTTTGGCCTCCCCACCAGTCACTCGCCTATTGGTTGCCCTCCGCAAGCCCACAGGCCTCAGCCCCCTCGAACTTATGTATGGCAGACCCTTCACCCTCAGAATTCTCCCTTCCAGCTCATCACCTTTAGGCCAGTATCTCCGTACTCTTTCGCTCATTAGGGATCTTTTTAGGGAACAGTC
>NW_007731558.1:75223-83389 GCF_000696425.1 Galeopterus variegatus
CAGTAATGCATGGTCCCACCTCAGAAATCATCCCTTGTTTTGGCCTCCCCACCAGTCACTCACTCGCCTATTGGTTGCCCTCCGCAAGCCCACAGGCCTCAGCCCCCTCGAACTTATGTATGGCAGACCCTTCACCCTCAGAACTCTCCCTTCCAGCTCATCACCTTTAGGCCAGTATCTCCGTACTCTTTCGCTCATTAGGGATCTTTTTAGGGAACAGTCCAACCTTCTATTACCTCATCCTTTCCCCACCACCCTCTCAGACTTTAAACTGAGCCCGGGACAGCAAGTTTATATTAAAACCCAAATCCCAAGGCCTCTCTCGCCATGCTAGGAAGGGCCTTATGCAGTACTTATCACCACCCCCATGGCAGTAAAAGTACTAGGAAAGGCCCCTTGGCATCACTTATCCTTGGCAAAACTAGCACCTGAGACTTTACCCAAAGAATCTGCTAACACCAAGCCAGAGGGGTCCCTCTACTCAACCCCCAACCCAACATCTCCTTACACTTCATCCATTTTAGGACCCACAAAACTAAAAATCTCCAGGACCTTTGCTCTTCCCCCAGTCCCAGAAGAAGGATGATCTTTCCCCTGGTGATTATCCTCTCGTTCTTGCAGGCCCGCTTCACGTCCTTTACACAAGAGCTACTGTTATACTATCTGTTCTAGTACTTGCTACAGGACTGGCAGCAGCTGCCCCAAAAGACTGTAACAGTATAGGAAAATTTCTTCTGGCACTTCTTTACCTCCTATCAGTAGGATGCTTCTCAGCAATTTCATTGTGACAATGTGCCCTTTAAATTCTTTTGGCTCCCTAACCCTTTGCATTTTTTTCATGTTTCCTCCTATCTCAATACTCCCCCTCACCTGGAACATGGAGGTTCTATGTCCACAGCGATGATGCAGTCCTCACTGGATCAGACTGGTCCCCGAGCGACTCATCTGTCTCCTGCTTCGTGAGAAACGTTTTGTGGTCACCCCCCTCCCTGTCGATGCAGCCCATAATGTTTCCACGAACGTCTCTTCACTTTCCTCTAACCTCACCTCAGTGGGGACTGTCAGCGTTGTGCGGGGCCTGCCCACACTCTGCCTCACTAACACCATCAAATGCTACCACTCACTTACCCTGTCCTCATCCATGACCTAAAACCAGAATATATTTCCTTTGTAAAACTACATCATCCTGTTGCCTGCCCCCCAAATGCGATTTGTTGCATATTCTTTGGTTCATCCCTGACATCACCCTCCAGACAGATGGAGAGATGGAGGCAGGACTGGGACTAACTTCGGACCCCCTCTCAGGAAGTGCCCTCCGCTCCTGTAGGGCACTAATTGTACCTTTTAGTTGGGGCAGGGATCCTTCCTGCACCTGGAACTGGCATAATGGGCCCTGCTACTGCCTCTCAATTCTATCAAAAACTCTCAGAAGAACTAAGCGTAGATAGCATCTCCTCCCTCCAGTGACACTCACTTCACTCATGACAGTCACTTTACAGAACTGTCAGGCCCTTTACTTCCTTACAGCTGAGAAGGAAGGCACCTGCCTCTTCTTGAGGGAGGAATGCTGTTATTATGTAAATGAGTCCGAGGTGATCCAAGGGAACTTAAACCATTTCACTGAACCCTTGGACACCCTGGTTAATGCCCTTACTAGGACCCCTAACTGTGCTGGGACTCATCCTACTTTTTGGTCCCTGTCTCTTTTGGTGTTTCTCTAATTTCTTGCAGGAATGTGTACAGGCTGTCACCAACCAAGAGGTCACCAAATTGTTCCTGCGAGGAGGACATCAGCCCCTCAGAATCAGTGACTCTTCCCCAGAGGAATACGGCCTCCACACATGAAACCAATACCCCACCACTTAATTGTTTTGCTCACCAACATAAATCTTTTATTTTTTCCATATCTTCACCCATCTCCAGCAGGAAGTAGCTTCAGAAGAATGAGACCTTCACCCCTTTTCCCTTCTTCTTATACTTAAAAGGCAGGAGTAATAGATCTGCAACATAACCAGTGCCATCTTAGACAAGCCCGAGTACAAAATGGCACCTCCCATGTCCTCCCCTCCCCTTCCCCCTTCCTTTTATGAGAAGCCTCCTGACTTAAACAGAAGCCACTTTCGCTTCCACAAGGATGCAGTTCCTCACCCTGATCCACATTAGCATAATGCCCCTCCTTGATGGTATCAGCCGGCCCTTGGTGCACTATATAAACTCTACCACCCCCACCCCTGGTGCTGTCCACCATTTTCAGGGCAGCCCTAGGCTGCCTGCCACTCTGAGCACAGCCCAGCTGATTTCTTTCTTTAATAAAGCTTGAACAGTACCTGGCATCTCGGCTCACTTTCTTTCAGTTAACCATACCCACAATGAGCATTTCCAGTTAATATTAAAGGACTTCCTAATAAGCTGTATCTTCTCCTTTCTTGATTTTTTGTTTAGATTTGTCTACCTACAGTGCATCTTATAGAGTTGTTCTTTTTCTTCTACTTTGTTTCTTCAAGAAGGGGGCAGCAGAGTTGCATTGAGCTTTGGTTGCACACTATTTCCCAGTTCTGCTCCAATTTCTGGAAGCACTCTTCCAGGATCTGATTTCGGATACCCCATTATATTCAGTCATAATGTCTCCTTAGGCTCTGTAATGATTAATTTTTTATATCAACTTGACTGGGCCACAGAGTACCCAGATATTTGATCAAACATTATTCTGGTTGTTTCTGTGAGTGTTTTTTCTTTTCTTTTTTTTAAAAAATTTATTTGTTTATTAATATTATTTATTTTTACATTTTATGATATTGTTGTGAAGCAGTTGGGGGGGTAGTGGGAGAAGGAAAGGGGAAGGGTAATAGGATGGGAGGAAGAGGAAGAAGGGGGAGCATGGTCAAGGCCCATGGCACCCCCCTCATTCTGGCAGGGGAGACCAGGGGTCTTCCAGTGATGGCTCAGTCACTTCTGGGCTGGATGCAGATGTCAAGGAGGTGTTGTTGAAGCCCTCGGCCCCCCATCACCCCAGTTTGGAAGCCCAGGGCACTTCCTACAGTGGCTTGGTGGTAGTCATCAGGCTGATTGCAGGTGTGGAGGGGTATGGCTGAGGCTTTCAGCCCCCACCATCCTGGCTCGGAAGCCTGGGGTGCTTCCTGAAATGGCTCAGTGGTCATCACTGAGCTGGCTGCAGAAGTTGGGGGCCCATGGCTGAGACCCTCAGCACCTCCCACACACACACACACACTGCCCCAGCTTGGGAGCCCAGGAGGCTTCCAGTCCTTCTAGGTTTTATAGATGTCCTTTGGTGGTGTTAGACCTTTACTGTTTTTTTTGTTTGTTTTTTCTTTCAGTACTGTGTTGGGTTATTCACTGTTCCCACCACTTAAGCTCTGCACTGGACAATAAATAAACTAATTTATTGTCCTTTGCGCACTTCTAAAATGGGGACTTCCTAATTGAACCAACACTCGAGCCTGGTGGTTGAGCTAAATTGCTGCTTCGCTGCTGATTCTCTGGGGAAGGCTTTTGTGTAATTCAGGTTTTACTTGTTGACATAGTAAGATCTTCCAGGTCTGTGAGGACCAGTTCACTTGGATTGTGTGGAAACTCTGCTCTGGGCCTGAGTGCCTTTGGCAAACTGCACCCCCTGTAGTTATATATTCCTGACCAGTCTATACTGACTGGGCCTATGCTGACTGGAGGGCAGATCAGCTGTCCATGCTATACCCCAATGTTCCCTCAGTGGCCCGTCTCCTCCACCACCCACACTCCAAACACTTCCCATGGGAAGGGCCATGAGTGGGTCCCTTGCAATGACTCACCAGCCTCTGAGTGGCTCCTTTTTTCAGTTGTCTGTTTACTCTTCACTCATATTTGTGTCCACGGGAACCCTGTTAGTGGTCTTGCTGACCTGAGGGCCACCAAGGCCCTCTTCTCCCCTGCTGCCTCCAAGCAACTTCATAGAAAGGGCACAGCTGCAGCTTTTGCCAGCTCTTGCTCCATGCGCTCACCAGCTCCAGCCTTGAAGCTTGGGCTTCAAGTGGTGGGAGCAGTCTTTTCTTTCTCTCATTGTGACTTCTCCTGACTTTTTGAACTCCGTAGGTCTCTCTTCCTCTTCCCCTGAGCTCTAGTGGCCCCATCTTGGCTGCCATTGCTTTTTAATAGTTGTAAAGTGGTTGATTTGTGGCAAATTGGTTGATGTGCAGAGACAGTGACACTGGGGACCATCTATTCCACAGTCTTGACCAGAAGTCTCTCAGTGAGTGTTTTTGAATTAGATTAACCTTTAAACCTGAAGACTGAGTACAACAGACTGTTCTGTACAATATGGGTGGGCTTCATCCATCAGTTTAAGGCCTGAATAGACCAGAAGGCTGACCCTTTCCCCAAGTAAGAGAATTTCTACTGTCTGGTGGCTTTCAAACTGAGACATTGGCTCTTCCCAGTTCTACAGCAGCCTGTCAGCCTTTGTACTAGAACTGGGACAGCAGCTCTGCAGATTTCAGGCTTGCCAGCCTTCATAATCATGTCCTTCCTTATAATAAATCATATATATATATATATATATACAATAAATCTGATTTATTATACTAAATAGTATATATATAAATCATATATATGAGGGTATTTCAAAAATATAATGGAAAAATAGAACTAAAAGATAATACAAATATTTCCATGAACTTTTTGAAGATCTTGTGCACACGCATGTGTGTTGCTTCCACATTTTGGCTATTATGAATGATGCTCCTATGCAAATGAGCTTACAAATATCTCCACTGTAAACTTACTTTCTCCCCCTCTTTCCATACTCTAGTCTTTGGAAACAAATCACTAAGTACACACACACACAAGGGGTGGGAACTTAGGTTCCATCTCCTGGAGGTGGAAGTACCTACATAAAGTATTTGGAATTTTTCTAAGTGTGAGATTTGTCTCTAGTTCCCATTTATTTATTTATCCAAACATTTATTTATATCAGCCTGCGCTCTTGGATATTTATTCTATACTTTGGATTATAATCCAATACTGTGTTATTTATTTTGTTGCTCAAATCGTTCCGTCTTTGGCCAATTGTTCCTTCGGGTTGACTTCTTTTTTTTTTTTTGTCTTTTTCCATGTCCGGCAACGGATCGCAACCCTCAGTGTTGCTAAGTGTGAGATTTGTCTCTAGTTCCCATTTATTTATTTATCCAAACATTTATTTATATCAGCCTGCGCTCTTGGATATTTATTCTATACTTTGGATTATAATCCAATACTGTGTTATTTATTTTGTTGCTCAAATCGTTCCATCTTTGGCCAATTGTTCCTTCAGGTTGACTTATTCATTACTTTAAAAAATACTGTGTTACATTATATCTTGTCCTTTTTTGCGTACTTGACTGAACACCACCATTAATCATTAAATCATTGTATTCATGTTGTTCTGCAATGGTAATTACAAACCCTGCTGTATTCATTCATTCATAAACTAGTATCTCCCACCATGAGTCATATACGAGGATGAGTCTCTGCAGTGGAGAACAAAACATGCACAGTCTGTGGTCTCACAGAGCTGACTACCTAGGGGAGAATTAAAAATACCCACACTGAAAAACATGTTATTAGACCTTGTCATTAGTGCTATGATAGGAAATGAGCTGGGCGTGATAAGAGAAAATTATGGGGACCTACTTTTGAAAAACCGTCTCTGCAGATATAGGGCATCAGCTGAGATTTGAAGGATGAGTTAGGTGGGCATAAGCAGGAGAGGAAAATTTCAGGCATAGGGCAGGTAAAAGGAGCTTAGTGTAAACAGCTAATAAATACTGTCCCAACTGAATTGCCCTAATGTTAAGTCTTACTTCAAGTGGTTTCAGCCACTGTTTTTTAAAGCAACACAGGATCTTGGTCACGGTCTCTATTAGTCAGGATAATTAATGCTAGTTGCTGTAATACCATGCGTAATGTGTCTGTGCCATATCACAGTAAAAGGTTTATTTCTCACACACGTCACAGTCCAAGGAGTTTGGCCAGCCGGCTCTCCAGGGGACGCTTAGGTGCCTTTTCTCCACGAGGTGACCTCAGTGTCTCGCTCCCGCCACCACGCGGTCCGGACGCCAGCCCATCACTCGCAGCCGCGGCCGGAGGACCGCGGGTTGGGGCATCCCTGGGGACGCGAGCGCGCCCTGGGCAGCGGCTCTTCTGTGCGAGCCGAGGGAAGGGCGGATTCGCCGGCACAAGCTTCCTCTCCCGGCGCTCTCCGAACCGCGCTCGCAGGAGGTCCCGAGGACCGCGGCCGCTGCAGCTCGCGGAGGGACTGAAGAGCTGCGCTGCTGTCGAGCTGTCACCGTCCTCTCTGTCAGGGACGGCAGAGCACGGCGTTCCTGCAGCCCTGGGCATTTCCCCCGCACCTCTCCCAGGCCCCTGCGGCCTCTGCGCGGCCAGGCTTCCCGCGTGGCAGCCACGGTGTCCTCGAGGTCGAGTCTCTGGCAGGAGCATGAGTTCAGCTGCTCCTTTACAGGTCGCAGTGAAGCATGCCCTTTAGCCAATATAGCACGCCCTGTCCCTCTGCAAAAGGTCCCGCCCCGTCTGCTGCTGAGCCAGAAGCAGGAAGGCCACGGTGCGAGGAACTTACGGCGAGTAATCATCGCTATTTACCCTAGGCCTGATGGTGGGCATCGGGCACAGGAAATACGGGTGCTAATTACATTTGGGAAGGATCAGTGGCTGTAAAGTCAGAAGACACGAGTTTGACATCAGGCTCCTCCACCAATCAAGTAACCTTGGGCAAGTCATTGGTGCTAAAAATGCAATAAGCTCCTGCTGTGATCCAAGTGCATGAGGACAGAGGTTGTAATTACCACAGTGAAGTGCAGGAAATGTCCTCCCATGCCGCCCGCCCCGTGTCTGCCATGGCTCACAGTGGAAAGGACTTCTGTTCCCTCAACCTTGCAGCCATTGCCAACTTCAACAGCTGGATGCTTCTGCTGCTGCCCCCACTAGTCACACTGAGGACTCACAAAAAGCTTGTTTCTTTACATTGCTGACTTCCAAATCAAGATCTCAAAAGGATGAGTTTAACTGGGGGCACTTCGGTCATAGGTCCATGATTTAGTTGAAAAGGACATCAGAAAAGGGGGGATGCAAATGTTCAAATTTCCCATATGTTATAAGGGTGTTTAGAATGTGCCAGGCAATTATGGCATGTACAAAGATCTTTAAATAGTACTGATGTAAACCGTGTCCTTGTTTCAGCATGGTTGTATAATCACTCCGTGCTGTGCTAGGCAAAACCGGAAAGGAACAGAGAAAAGGGATGGTTGTCTTGACCCTGGTTTGGGGATGTTGGGATAGGCACAGCGGGACAAAGCTACTAGGATGCCAAGTATCCCAGGAAGAGGTAAGTGGAGTGTTGGAGTTCTCACTGAGCGGGAAGAGCAGGTGGTCATGACAGTGAAAGAACAGTTTACAGGAATTTAACTGCATTGGTCAGGGTAGAGACCACTAGTAGGGACGTGGGTAACATTTACCCCTGTTGCACCGTACTGGGGAGGTTCTACTGCCCTGTCCAGGTCAGAAGAAAGATTGCCATGACCAATGTGCAAGATCTCAGGATGGAGGCCTTTTGGCAACAGTGCCACATGCTTGCCATCCCCCATGCAGAGTGTGGTCACAAGAGGAATGCTGGCAAAGGCCACACAGAATCAGAGAACAAGTGTCAGGGGCCTAGGGTGTTTGTTGCCTCAAGACACAAACACTGATGCTTTCCATTGATATAACAGGCCTTGACCAGTAGACTATGGTGCAGGTGCCTAAGACCCCACTGAATGAGGGGAGGAGCCAGTGGGTCTGCAGCACAGAGATAGGGCTTGGTGACCAGACCTCAGAGGTGGAAGGGGTCACTCATGTGGAGGAGACAAAGGAATGATGCAGAGCCAGGAAAATGTGACGCTGCCCATACATGGACTTAAAGAGAATGTTCCTTGAAGAGGATGAGGCTGAAGGAGGACTCATTAGAAGGGAACGAGGGATTGCAGAGGGTGATTGGGAAAGGATGGTACAAAGGCTACAAATGGGAAGAATTACAGGGAGACACAGAGTGGCAACCATGAAGTTAGACCATAAGAGAGGTTTGTACTGTGGGCTGCTGGTAGCCAAAGGTGGGAGGGATTCAGAGCAGGTGCCGGTGGAACACTA
>NW_007731558.1:83621-87655 GCF_000696425.1 Galeopterus variegatus
ACTGTGGGCTGCTGGTAGCCAAAGGTGGGAGGGATTCAGAGCAGGTGCCGGTGGAACACTACATCTCTATCAGACATTTGGTAAGGATCTGTTCCCTGGGAAGCCAGCATTTGAGCTGTCCTTGGTGGCCAGGAGCCTCTCCTCTGCTGCTCACGTAGCAAGGAAAAGAACGTCCCAATCCTAGAGGATTGCTGTGAGACCGAGTGTGATGGCATCCAGGAGGGAGTCCGCCAAATCATGCACTTCTGTGGTCATGAGGCCACACTTCCCAGGTCTGCAGTGCAGGATTCAATCAAGATGTGGCTTAACAGTCACAGAATCCTTTGCTTAAGTGTCCCCAGCTAGCTCTCTCTTCTTCCTTGTAGCAAGATCCTAAGGCAGCTTACGTGTCTTCTGTGAAGCCACAGAGTCACACTTTTGCACTTGTGACCCGTTCTGTGCTCCGCAGACCCACAGTGATTCTATTGGTCACAGCTGCCGTACCCTTGTGGCCTCACTGTGGTCACCACCCACATGATCTTGGTGGTTCATTTGTCAGGACTCCTTCTAGTGTGGAACTGGTCTCGGTTATACTCCAATCTTTGCTTCCCAGGTCAACATACTTTTTGTTGCTATTATTAAGCTTAAAACAGAACAGGTTTTGCTTTGTTTTTCTGGCAACCTAGGGTTCTGCACACAAAGCTCTCTATTCCTTGGGGCAAAGGTTTATCAGGCAAAGGCAAAGGGAAGTAAGACATTCCAGTGGGAGAAGGAAAGTCTTGGATGGAGATGGTTTTTATGGTGTGGGGAGTCCACACCAGAAGGAATACAGCTAAGGGCTGGAAACATCTCAGGGCGGAGCTTCATTGGAGAGTGAGGTTACAGTGTCAACTTCTCAGAACCTGGATGTTCTCTCTAATGCAGAGTGGCTCAGATCACCGTGATGAACTGACAACAGCTAGAAATACCCAAGACTAGGTGTAGTATCATACCACCACCATAGTCAGGATCCTGAAAAGTTCCCATGTGCTCTCAAACGTTCCTTTTTGTAGGGAACCCCTCCCCCAGCCCTAATCCCTGACAACCACCGATCTCTTCTCCATCCCTGTCGTCTTGCCTTTCCCGGAATGCCGTATAAATGGAACCGTGCAGTATGCATCCTTTGAGTCTGTGCTTTTTTCACAAGCAGTGTGCATTTAAGGTTCATGGTGTCGAGAGTATCAGTAGTTCTTCCTTTCCAGTGCTCCTCTCTGTGGATACGCCGTAGCTGCCCATCATTCCCCAGTTGAGGGATATGGAGAGAGCAATTGCAGCCATTATGGTAAACAATCACATGTGTTAATTAATTGATTTAAAATAAGCACTTTTGGGACTGGCCGGTTATCTCAGTTGGTTAGAGCGTGGTGTTATAACACAAAGGTCAAGGGTTTGGATCCCCCATACTGGCCAGCCACCAAAATAAATAAGTAAATAAAATAAACAGGTTTGTATCTTTTCTTTGCACAAAAAAATTCAAACTGTAGAGAGAAAAATACAACGAATCCCCATATAGTCTTTGCTTAGCTTTAAGTTATCAAGATTTTGTCTCATCTGTCCCTCTTTGCTTTTTTCTTCCTTGCTGAAGCATTTTAAAGCAAATTCTAGACATGCATAATGAAGCATGTAGGGATTATTCAGTAGGGGTTATTCAGAAGTTATGGACGTTTTCACATAACCTCGATGCCTCAGCAAACTTTTTCTGCACAGGGCCAAATAGTAACTGCTTTTGGCTTTGCAAGCTCTGGGCCTGTCAAAGTTAACCTCTGCTGCTGTAGAGAGAAAGCAGCCTTAGACAATCATAAACAAACAAGTATGGCTGTGTTCTACTAAAACTTTATTTACAAAAACAGGTAGCAGGCCACAGTTTGCCAAACTCAACCTAACGTGAAATTTAGAAATTTCCATGATGAAATTTCCCAGAATGCCTAAAAAATGTCTCTTTACTCTTTTTTAGCTCAAATCAGGATGCAATGTTTTGTATCCTGTCTTTAAATAATTTTGTAGTTTCTAACATAATAACTCAAGTACTCATATTTTCCAGTGCATATTATTTCTGCTCTCCCAAGACTTTCTTCCTTGAAAAATAATTATTTTATAAAACGAACAATATGTATTTATCACTGATAAATTAGAGAAAAACAATAAGCAAAAAATAAAACATAAGTCCTTCATAATGCTATCACCCAGAAATAAATATTGTTAGTATTTTGGCATATATTCTTCTAAACGTATATCCGTTAATAAAGACTGATATACAGATATAAATACACAGCAAATGTTTTCATTGACAAGGGAGTCAGCCGTATATATTTCAACTTGCTTGTTTCACTTCTTCGTTCTAACATAAACATCTTTTTGTGCTAGTGAAGAGCGTCTCACAACCCACAGATGACTCTGAAAACTGAGCTTCATCACTTAGAATTTACTTCCCTCCTGCTCTTGATGTCAGCTGGCGATGCTGGATTAAAAGTTCTAAGGCAGCTCTCCGCCAGTGCCAAAACTTATCCTACAGAGTTTGGTTTTACTGGAAAAGAAAACTTTCTACCACTGATAGTTACAGGAACCGGTCACACAGACGCATGCTCTCCAGAAGGGAGCTCCTGCTTTCTTCCTGCCTCCCTGGCTTCCTTCTCTCAATAAACACCGTCTTCACTCGCCCAGCTCTGCCTCCCGTTCCTGCAGTTGAACTGTCTCCTCTGTCTCTCTCCACACACTTGATCTGTCAGCAGGGCCTGTTGGCTTTGCCTTCCAAGGTCAGCACAAATGGAGCCTTGCTCCTCTCCCTCCCTGTCATCTCAGCCAGGCCACCATTATCCTTCCCCAGACTGTCGTGACAACTCCCAGCTGCACTTCTGCTGTCTACTGCTAGCCCAGCTGTCCATTCTCCTCGCTGCAGCCGAAGTGACTCTTAAAGATCAGATGATGTCTTCTTTGCTCAAAATCCTCCAAGGTGTCCCAACTTTCTCAGAATAAAATTTAAGCTGCTTTGTTTGTTAGTTTGTTTGTTGGCTCACAGGCCTCACATTAATCTGTCCATCTGCTGCCTACTCTCCAGCCCCTTTCCTGTTGCTCCCTGTGCTCTGGCCTCCTCCATGCTGGGCCCCTCGCTGCATGTCCCCTCTGCTGGCGAGGTGATCGTGGGTTGCTGCGTGCCCTGTTTTTCCACCCCATCCAGTCTCTGCTGCAGGCCACCTTACTAGGCCATCCCTGGCCGCTGTCACTGCAGTCACCTTTCCTGCCTTTGCTAGCCCTTTTCTCAGCGCTCATCATCCAGCATATATCACAGATAGACCATTCATTGCCAGTTATCCTTCTCACCCCTTACTTGTCAGCCACGTGAGAGAAAGGATTCCATCTGCAACTGTGGCATTGTCCCTCTGTGCCTCAGCCACTATTTAACACATTGGGGGCACTCAGTGAAACTTATTTGAATGGTTGAAGGACTGATGGAATGATCGAGTGAACGGATGTCATCACTGTGTGCTGCGAATCATAAGGAATGTTAAATAAAGCAAGAGAATGAAGACAACACAGTAGGTCATCTGCATTAGTCCGTTTCTGTCACTTATAGCAAAATACTTGAGACTGGGAAATTTATAAAGTAAATGAAATTTATTGCTTACAATTTCTGAGGTTGGGAAGTCCAAATTCCATCTGGTGGTGGCACCAGTGACTCAGGGGTCTCACATTGCAAGATGATGGAAGCAGAGAGAGAGAAAGACTCTCCTCTTCTTTTAAAGCCCTC
Organism: Galeopterus variegatus; assembly: GCF_000696425.1. Lineage (NCBI taxonomy): Eukaryota > Metazoa > Chordata > Mammalia > Dermoptera > Cynocephalidae > Galeopterus > Galeopterus variegatus. Next base: position 87,385 of record NW_007731558.1, read on the forward strand.
AGAAACATGCCCCTGACCACCTTTTTAAATTTTAATTTATCAATATACAATGTAGTTAGTTTTTGTGAGCCTTTACCAATTCCTCTTTCCCCCCTCAATCTCCCTCCTGCCCCGACCCCATCAATATCATATCTGTTCATTTGAATTGTGATCATTGTGTCTTCTTCCCCCCAGCCACTCCATTTATTTGTTTGTATGTTTGTTTGTTTGCTTATTTATTTATTTATTTATTTATTTATTTATTTATTTATTTATTTATTTTTAGCTCCCA
>NW_007731558.1:88613-156339 GCF_000696425.1 Galeopterus variegatus
ATCCATGTTGCTGCAAATGGTAGTATTTCATTCTTTTTATAGCAGAGTAGTATTCCATTGTATAGATATACTAGAGTTTCCTTATACACTCTTCTGATGATAGACTTTTGGACTGGTTCCAACTCTTGGCTATTGTAAATAGTGCTGCAATAAACATGGGAGTACAGGTATCCCTTTGACATGATGATTTCCATTCCTCTGGGTATATACTCAGTGGTGGAACAGCTGGGTCATATAGTAGATCAATCCATAATTGTTTGAGAAAACTGCATACCATTTTCCATAAGGGCTGCACCATTTTACAGTCCCACCAACAGTGTATGGGGCTTCTTTTTTCTCCACAACCTCTTCAGCATTTATCATTCTCAGTCTTACGGATATTAGCCATCCTAACTCAATGTTGGCAATTGTGAATCTCTTACTAAAACCACTCTGTTTCTTCCTGGATGCTGACATCTGCTTTTTTGCATAACACCAGAATCTTGACTCCTATAACATTTTTGGTAAGGGAAGCTAACATTAGTCTACTTAGGAGATTCTTCATAAATCCATAGGTCCTCTGCTATGGCCATTTGCAGGGCATCACACTGGTAGCCTTATGGAAAAGCCATGCCCAAGCTCCACCTATTTCATGCCTGCCTTTCACTCTCAGAGTATATATAAAGCTTAGCAATCTCAAATTTCAATGGCTTTATATTCCACTCGTTGATTTTCTTGTCTGTTTCAAAAGCAGAATTCCTAAATATACACCTTTGTAAATAAAAAGGCAAAGGTATTTGGGCATCTTTCAGTGAAATATCCCTAAATACAAGTTTTTGGAAGATCAAGTGCTTTTCCCTAAGTTTCTTCTTTTTGAGATTACTTTTGGTTTCCTAAGATTATTCCTACATTGAGAGAAAGAATAACTCCCTTTATTTAATAATCAGTCATTGGGACAAGACTGAATTTAGGAGTTTTCTAATCTTAGAGATTAAGTTTACTTTTCATTGTTCATGGGCTAAGCGAAAGCTTCCTTTTCACCACGAAGGTTCCCTAAAAAAATAATTACTGACAAATTCAGATTAACATAAAGAAAAGGCATAACAAATTTTATTTTAACATGCATAGCACAGGGGAATCACAATAACCCAATGGGGTACAGATGCTTATATATCCTTCCTCATAGGGAAAGGGGAGATAGGAGTACATTATTCTTAGGGGGACACACAATGGGCCTGGAGAACATACAGTGGTCTGGGGCAAAGTCTATTTGGCCAGCAGAGCAGACAATGACTGGTAAATGACTCTCTTCAAAATCTGAATGGGACTGAAATAAAGACAATGATCTGTACAAAAGTTTATCCAGGGGTGTTAAGAGACTCCAGTCTTTCTTCCTGTGATATGAGTTAAATTAATGAAAACTTAAGAAAAAGACCAGAGGTATTTGTCTTCTTTGGTGGGTCTGGACATTAGGCAGATGAAGGACTAGCTTCATTTTGTGCTTTGGGAAGAGACAGAGGATTGAGAGAGAAGAGGGGAGAGGTCAGATAGATCTTGCAGCTGTTTGTTTATTTCAGCATGTCAAATTTTGGGATAACAGCCTCTGAGCCCTATTTTAAAATTTTCCATTTAAAAATTTTACTTTTTTTGTCTTATCTGGTCGTGAACTGAACTAATGTTAGATGACAATATCTACTTAGATGCTGCAAGCTCTGGGCTGAATTCTAGCAAACAAGCTTAAAAATCAGTAACTCTTAGTAGTAAATGAGAAATAAGGTTGGGTGTGTGTGTGTGTGTGTGTGTGTGTGTGTGTGTGTGTGTGTGTGTGTGTGTATTTTTTAATAGTCATTAATATATACTTATGGACAAGAGAACCCAATCCAAACACGACTCTTTTTCCTTTTTAACATTTTCAAATCATAGGAACTGGTTGTAAACAAAGTCATTAGTCTTCATCTGTCGTGTTGACTGGAAATGTTTCTGTATCATAAGTCAATAGAAGAGAACATTAAGCATTGAACAAAAAATGTTACTTTCTAAGCATCAAAGTTAGAAGTGCTTTTTGTTCGTTTTTTGTTTTCTTTTTGTGTATGGGGGAGGGGTTCTTGTTTTTTTGTTTTGTTCTGGGGTGTTTTTTTTTTTTTGGCCTTAGAGCTATTTTGAACACCAAAAAAGAATTCTTAATAAATTTTGCTTTGTATAAACCCACATTTAACAAGACTGGAGCTATTGTAATTGTAAAAAAACGATGAAATCCGATTTTGCTCAGCTACACACTTTCACAGCTTAACTAGCAGTATCTGCAGCATTAAATGGTCAAACCCATATCGGGATTCCTCACAATTCACTCACAAGGGCAAACTTCTACTGATAAGAAGCTTCCTCCCCCAACAGAAACGTGACATTGCCACGAATTATGGAGAGGCTCTGAAGCCTGCTAATGCACTTCTCCTGAATTAGCAGTGGCCTCCAGCCCCCCTGCGCTCAGGGCCCAGACACCCTCCCTCCAGGCTCAGCCTCTCTTGGTGCAGCAGCCTGATTCGAGATATGTCACTAACGTGGCTTCCATTTGCTTTATTTCTTTATTACTCTGTTTTTTAAAAATGTATAACCAAAAGATACAACATGCATTTATAAGGATCTGTGTTGAAACTTCCACTTACAGTGCTTTAGCATGACAAGGAAGGTTTTTATTCTCCTGTTGGGAAAATGAAACAATATGGTCAGGCTCCCTTGCCTCGGAGCCAGTTCGGTAAACATTGTGTGGGTGGAACGAGTGCACCCACACAGTGCCACTTTGGCTGGTGTTTACTGCCTTGGGCGCCCCCCCCCCCCCCCCAGCAGTAAAAATTATTAACTTTATTAAATAAATACCCTTAATTTTAGTGAGTCTCACAGACCAAGATCTGTGTGACTGTTGGGAAAATGGAACAATTTGGTGAGGCTCCCCTTGCCTCGGAGCAGGTTCAGGGTGGTTCCATAAACATTGTGTGTGTGTGTGTGTGTGTGTGTGGGTGGAGTGAATGCACCCGCATGGTGCCACTTTGGCTGGTGTTTACTGCCTGGGGCACCCACCTTGCCTGGCCATGTTTTTGCAGTCCAAGGACCGTGTGGCCGGCTGCCTAGCTTATAGACCTGCGTGGAGGCGTCTGGTGACCCAGCCTGGCGTGGAGGCGTCTGGTGACCCAGTCTGTGAATGGGCTTGAGGGGTCTGTGAGCTCCAGACCCAGCCCTAGCTCAACCATTGGCCCAGTCAGGGCAGGATTACCAGCAGGTAAAAGAGCCCGACAACTGGTGTGGTGGCCTAGCTTTAAAATTGGCGTCACGAACAGGACTAAGAGCTGGACAATTGGCACTGCGAACAGGATTCCAGACATTAGCCTCGCAGTAGCCCTTGTCCTAGCAAGACATCACCTGATAAATCTTACTTTGAATTTACCTTAACATTAACCAAGCTTATAAAACACATTTCCTGAACCTTCTCGTGTCCAACCTCCTCCAGTACCTCAGAGTTTGCTTGCTTTTGAAAAACATTCAGATGAAATTTGAGAGAGTAAATCCCAATTCTTTTATAATTTAGAGGGCCAGCAGCGGGTGAGCGGTGATTGGCTAAAAATAAAGCAGCTTTTGAGCCTGAAAATCGAATTTGGTCATTAGAATGTTCTCAGCTGACCCTGGGATAATGCTGCAAAAAAGATCCCCTTAACACAAAACAAATTTAGCTGCACACTCCGTCACCTTGCGCAGAGGAAGGCCCACCACCCGGCACCCTGGCCACCAGCTACCCGCCCCACTTCATCCCTGCTGGCAGCGGGAGCAGAGGGGAGCTGCCCAGGGCAGAGCGGCAGGCCCTGCATGAACCCACCCAGCCAGCTCCTTTGGGCGCTGGGCCACTCGATGGTAGTGGTGACCAGGACTGGGTGCTCATGGACGCCCTGTGTGGAATGAAAACATTTGGATGCTTCCACTCCACCTGCAGAGATTCCACCTGGGGAATTCTGGAATGCAGCTCGGGTATCCCTACTCCTAGGATTCCCAAGGGGTTGCAGTGCCCAGCCAGGAGAAAGCATCACTGCTCTACCCTGAGGACAAACCAGCGTCACCTCCTTGTGAAAGTGCAGACCAATCCTCAGGGTGATAAATGCTCCACTGTCTCCAGGGGTTTTCTGTTCAAGTCCAGGGTGTAATATAATGGCAAAGTTGCAAACGGATCTAGCTAGCCAAGAGCTCCAAGCCAACAGAACCTGCAGGTCGAATGTATCCCGGGTTACCTCAACCTCGACTGCAAAGAAGGATGATTTTTCCATTAAATTTATTTGTAATATGGGAAATGATCTGAAAAACTAAAGGAAGTGTGGAGCTAGGGGGCTCTAAAGTTTCCATTTTAGTCTCAGCATAAGTTACCCAAAGGACAAGTTTATTTTAGACCTAGATTTCCAAAAGTGAGTGATAGACAGCCTGCTGTGAACGTGGGTCCCACTAAGAGAACTCCTTGCCTTTATCTCATTTTATATGTATGTTTCCCTGTACTAAATGGTTTTCTTAGACCTTGCCATGAAGACTCTTAACCACCTGATTATGAAATTAATAAGGATGAAAGCCAGACTAATCTTTTGAATGATCACTTGAGTAATGCAATCTCCTTTCTCTATACCCTTCACTTTCTCCCTCTGACCCCCAGATGGGAATTCTTCAGGGGGCTTTCAAGTTCCTGTCCCCAGTGTACATTTGTGCAGATGCCCCTGTGGCCGTGTCTGTACAGCAGGTCTCCCTCTGGGCTCTGCTCATACTTTTCTTTCTCTTGGGTTTACTTTCTTTTATATCCATGTATCTAAACAAAAAATTTAAAATTCCTGACAAATGTAGCACCCATAAGAGAGGAAAACATCTTTATGGGCATTTTTTGGAAGTATGGAAAATTCGGGATCTGTTAATCAAAGTTATATATATTTTTCTTGATTTTGTTTTGGCTTTTAATTTAAGCTATGTTGATATATTTTGTGTATCTTCATAAGCCACCTTAGGTAAATTTGGGGATGAGGTAAGGAAAAAATATAACATTATAAGTGCAAGTGAACTTGACACATGTCAGACACCGCCCTATGAATTTTCTGTATATTAACTCATCTGCAGTTAACCACCTCAGGAACTAGGTGCTGTTACTATATACCTATTTTCACAGATGAGGCAGTGGAAGCCTGGAGCAGTGAGTACCTTGAGCTTATCACACAGAACCAGGGTTTGGACCTGGGAGCACTAGGTATGGCACTCACACTCCTAACCAATAAGCTACACGTCCAATTCACAAATATATTACTTGCCTTATTAAGCAGAAGTCAGACATGGAATCCAGATATTTTGACTAAGTGTTGAGAGCTTTGATATCTTATTAGTAAAATTAATTGATTGTCACAATATCAGCTGGCTTTTTTTATAGATGTTAATAAGCTGGTTCTAAAGTGATTGTGGAAATGCAAAGTACCTGGAATATCCGATGCAATTTTTTTTTTTTTCTTTTTGTCCTTTTTGAGACCGGCCGCACCGTGCTCAGCCAGTGAGCATTGTGACCGCACCGGTCATCCCTATATAGGATCCGAACCCACGGCGGGAGTGCCACTGCACTCCCAGCACCACACTCTCCCAAGTGCGCCACGGGCTCAGCCCTCCAATGCAATCTTGAAAAAAAAAAAAAAAAATTGGAAGACATGCTACCTGATGTCATAAATTACTATAAAGCTACAGGAATCAAGACAGTATGAATTTGGCCAATTTTATTGAAGCTCAGCTTATCAATTTTTTTCTTTTATAGTTTGTGTTCTTTTATGTCCTAGCTAAGAAATCTTTGCCTATCCCAAAGTTACCAAGCTTTTCTATTGTACTTTCTTCTAGAAATTTTATACTTTAGCTTTTATGTTTAAATAACGTGCTTATCCCACTCCTTCTTCACTTTACAATTTTAGTCGTTATTGATTGACTTCCTAATTTTGAAATTAAGGTTTAGACCTCTAGCCCTCCAGCCCGTCCTCACTATCCCCTCATCCACTGCTCTCCCTGCGTCTCTCAGTGTGTGTCACACAACATTTGGTTAAACCTGCATTAATCCTTCTTTCCAAGTGAGCCACGCACCATGCCTGCATTTCCTTTCTTGTTTATGTTTGTTTTCCTGCAGCTAACAAGTACCTTCTTTTTTCGTTTGCTTAATTATCTGTTAAATCTTGCCAATGCTTACTTGCAGAGCTGTAAAATTCTTCAACACACCCAGCAATCAGGAAATCTACCTGTTCTTTCCTGGGCCCTAGGCATTCCCAGGAGACTGCCTCCTGCCCTGTCCAGCTTCTGCTCTCTCTGCATGACAGAAGGCCTGGCTCTCTCTTCACTCTTTTTTTGATATTTCTTTTGCTCTACTATGTTGAACCCTCTGTCTCCTTCATTAGATGACTTTCTCTTTCTTACCAACTCATTGGAGAAGGCTACAGTTTTGTTTTTTTCTGAGAAACAGTACAAGGAAAGCAAATGGTATGAGACCTTACAGGTCTCTGTGATTCTGCTTACTTGATTGATAATTTGGCTGGTGTAGAATTAGAAGTCAGTAATAATTTTCAAGAAACTTGAAGGTTGCCAGTATTGCTCTTGTTAAACTCAATGTGATTCCAATCCCTGACCCTTCGTATAAGCCCATTTGTGTGTTTATGTTTGGTTTGTTTGTTTCTTTGGTTGTTTCCAGGAAACTTTATGATCTTCTCTTCCCTGAAGAGAATTTTTCAGAATTCGTGTTCTGAAATACAAGATTTTCAGTAATGAGCCTTGGTGCAGTCTATTTTGTGGGTGTCCTTGTGATGCCAAAAACCATGTCTTTCCGTTCGAAAACTTTATTTTATTATTTCTTTGATAACATGTTTCCATCCACTCTCTCTTTTCTATTTTTAAATCTACTAATCAATGAATATAATACATTCAAGGTTGATTATCTTATTTATTTTCTGTTTTTTATTTCTTTTTCTTTCCAGGTAATATACTAAACTTTATCTTCCTGGATTTTTTTTTTAATTTTGGAAATCACTTTTTTATTTTCTAAGAAATGTTTTTATTATGTGATTTTTCCTTTTGAAAAAAATTGTAAAACAACACATGGGAATATGTTTATGTATAATAAGTATATACCTTAATAAATTGTTATAAAATGTAACTACCAGTCTCGGTAAGAAATAGAACATTGCCAGCCACCCCAAGTGGCTTCACACACAACCCTTCACAAATGTAATCTCTCCACAGCCCCAAATGGAACCACCATGCTGAGTTTTAGAGTAGGCAGTTCCTTGCTTTCTTTATGGAATTCGTACCATCTAATCCTGCACTCCTAACCCCTGGATACCTAGCTTAGGTTTGCTTTTTTAAAAGCATTATGTTGTAGAATAATACTGTATACATCATTTTTAAGCTTTTGCTCAATGTTATGTTTCAGAAGTTCATCCACAGTGCACATAGTACATTTGTTTTCTTTCTTTATGGCAGTCTGTTGTATAAATATCCTACAATGTATTCAGCCTTTTTACTTTTGATGGATATTTATGTTAGACATTTACATAGGAGTGGAATTTCTGGGTCACAAGGTAAGCGTGTCATACCTTAATAGAAAGTGTCAAAATGTTTGCTGGTAGGGTCTACCAAGTCACACTCCACCAGCACCATGGGGTGCAGCTGCTCCCCACCAGCTCTTAGTCTTGTGTGTTTCTAATTTTAGCCATTCAGGGAGTATGAAATGGTAACTTATTGCGGTTTTGATGTTTATTGTCCTGATAACCAATGATGTGATTTATTATTTTTGTTCGTGTAGGCTTAAAATCCACCAAGAATTGATATTGTAGATGTAGACATCCCAGTGCCAGTCATTGAAATCTGTTCTCGTTTTCTGCTCTGTCGCGCCACTTTTATTACAAATCAGGAGTTCATGCACACAAACTTGTTTCTGGGCTTTTGATCCTGTTACACTGGTCTATTTGTTTTTTCATGCACTAATTCCACACTATCCTAATTACCATAACTTTATTATGTCTCAATATTCAGTAGAGCAAGTATTCCCAAATTCTTCTTGCAATTTCCTATCAATTTTGAAATTAGCTTGTCAAGTTCACCAGTGCATACACAAACACAAACAATATCTTGGAGTTTTTATTGGGTTTGCATGGAATCTACATATCAATTTGGGTGACATATTTGCAATATTAAATCTCCTGTTTTATGAACATAATTTATGTCTCCATGTATTCAGGTTTTATTATTCTTTTTCAGTAAGTAAGGTTTTAAATTTTTACCTAGAACTCTTACAAATCATTTTCAGAAATTAATTCTTAATTATTTTATTTTGAAGCTGTTGTAAATAATACCTTTTTAAATTTTTATTTTTCTTTAAGATGTTGCTAGTATATGGTTGTCAGGAAAACAGAATAGTTTGGTCAGGGCCCTTGTCTCAGTTCCAGTTGGGTGTGGTTCAGCACGTCCATTGTAAGCAAATTTTGTGTGTGTGTGTGTGTGTGTGCGCGCGCGTGTGTAGAGTTAGTGCACATGTGCACTGATAGATCTTGGATGTGGCTGGCGCCATCCTGGACGTGGCCGGCGCCATCTTGGACGTGGTCATGTCACTGGCATCATCACAAATGTGACCAGTGCCATCTTGGACACGGTCACGTCACCTTGGATGCGACTAACATCATCATGGATGCGATCAGTGCCATCTTGAATGCAACTGACATCATCGTGGACATGACTGGTGCCATATTGAGTACAAAATGGCCACCAGTCTTTTACTCTACCTCGTGGTTTCCCAGGCAAAGGACCCTTTCACTCCTGCCTGGAGGTACCTCGCATCTTGACTACATCACCCCTACCCACCACACCCGCACCAATAGTCAACCTGCTCCCACCCACCAGCACTCCCTCCCCCTCCCCACCTGCGTTTTTCATGCACACCAACCTATATGAGCGTATGTACTCCCCCTAGCTGCCTGCCCCTGCCATTTTGAGCACAGCCTGGCAGGGTTTTCCTCCTTTAATAAAGCCAGAACAGTACCCAGTGAAACAGGCCAGTGGGCATCTGCCTCGAGCATCTGCCCAGTGCAGCCATGCTTTCCAACCTATGGTTCCAGGGATCTTTTGGCCAGTTACCTAGTTCATAGACCTGCGTGAAGGGGTCTGGTGACCCAGCCTGGCATATGAAGGGTTTGTGACCCAGTCTGTGAATGGGCTTGAGGTGGCTGGGAGCTCCAGACCCAGCCCTAGCTCAACAATCAGCCCAGTCAACAAGGTTACCAGCAGGTAAAAGAGCTCCACAACTAGCATGGTCAAGTAGCTCTACAATTGGCATCATGAACAGGATTAAGAGAGCTAGACAATTGGCGACATGGGCAGAATTCCGACATTAGCCAGAGCCCTACATTAGCAATAACCACACACGGTGTTGCCAATTCTGGGCTGCTACTGTGAGGAAATAAAATTAGTTTTTGTATATTGACTCTGTATGCAGTAATCCCTTAAATTCATTATTGATTATAATAGTTATCTGTAGAGAGTTTGGGATTTTCTAGATGTTCAATCATATTATTAAGTAATTTTCCAGGTGTTTATGGATAGTCTTTATCAGACTAAGGAAGTTCTCCTCTAAGTGTGCTAAGAGTTTTTATCATGACTACATGTTGAATTTTACCAAATCCTTTTCATATGTTATATCCATCAGTCATTGTCATAATAGTGCTATTTAACAAATCACCATAAAACTCAGTGGCTTATAACAATTGAACAGCTGATCTAGACTGGGCTATGTGGGTCTGGCTAGTGTAGCACTGGCCATGAGTTGAGTTTACTTCTGCTCCTCATGTTTCTCATTCTCCTGGGAGCAGCAGGCTAATTGGGGGTGTCTGGCTCCACAACTATGCCAGTCATTGGGCTCTTTTACCTGCCCGTATTCCTGCTGACTGGGCCAATTGTAGCACTCCTAATCCTCTTCCTGATGCCAATTGTCTAGCTACATGACCACGCCAGTTGTTGGGCTCTTTTACCTGCCAGTAATCCTGCCCCGACTGGGCCAATTGTCAAGCTCAGGCTGGATCTGGAGCTCACAGACCACTCAAGCCCATTCCAGACTGGGTCACAAACCCTAAACACGTCAGGCTGAGTCACCAGACCCCTCACATGCTGGGCTGGGTCAGCAGACCCCTTCACGCAGGTCTATAAGCTAGGTAACTGGCAGACAGGTCCTAGGAAGCTGCAAGTTGGAAAGCATGGCCGCATGGCCACAGGTGATGAGGTCACCCAAGGCTCTAAACTCCAGCCAAGGTGGTGGCGCCATGCAGGTGCACTAACTCCACCCACACACAACCTATTCCCAGCAAATGCTCGGCAAGATTCTGAACATCTGAGAGGCCCTGACCATTTACCTACATTTTTCCAACAGGGGGCATCCAACAGTGGCTCAGGTGCAAGAGGGCACATCCAACAGTTCAAGCACATTTTAAGTCTATTCTTGTATCACATCTACTAATACCATATTGGTCAAAGTAAGTCACAAGACCAAGCCCACATGTGGCAATGGCAAGAATGTGGGTGTGTTATAATTACTCTAGGTCAGTAAAAAATGGAGATCAATAAATCAAGTCACCATATTCATTTATTGAGATAATTACATGATTTTCCTTCTTTATCTTGCTAATTACTTTGATTGATGTTCTAATGTTCAACCATTTTTTATTCTTGGAAAGAACAATGAGTTTTGATGTATTACCATTTTCATGTATCACTGAATTTGGTTTGCTAATATTGTGTTTAGTATTTCTGCACTGATGAATTGTAAGTGACATTAGCTTATAATTTTCCTTTTTCATAATATACTTGTCAAGTTTTAATAACAAGGATATGTCGACCTTATAAAATGAATTGGAGACTGTTTCCTCTTTTCTTATACTCTGAAAGAGTTGATGTAAGATTAGAATTATTCTGTCCACCAATATTTGGTAGATTTCTCTTTGAAACCTTTGTGATTTGCTATGGAAAGTTTTAAATTTCATACTCAGTTTCAGGAATAATTACAGAATTATTCAGATTTCCATTTCTTCTCATGTTCATTTATTAAGATGTAACTTTTAAAGAAGAATTTACCGTTACGTTTAAGAGTTTAATGATATTCTCTTCCTCTTATCTTTATTCTGCAGGATGTGTCATGACGCTGCCTTTCTCATTCTTTACGTTGGTTATTTTTGCACGTGCTCTCTTTTTTTTTACTTTGATAAGCTTCCCCCATGGTTCTATCAATTTTATTCATCTTTTAAAATGCACTTATTTCCATTAATATAAAAATTAAAAACAGGATAAATTGATCTATGGAGTTAAAGGTCAAGCTAGTAGCTTCTCTTCTGAGGGGTATGGTGGGGCAACAGGGTGCTGTGGTCCTCTATTTCCTGACCTGGTTGTTGCTTACAAGAATGCTCACTTCCTGAAAATTCATTAAGCTGTGTACTAAATGATGTATGACATTTTCTGTGTGATATACTTCAATAAAAATCAAGTTGAAAGAAAACTTTTGGTTTGTTGATTCTATTTGTATATGTACTTTCTATCTCATTAATTTTTGCTTTTGTCTTTATTATTCACTTTCTTCCACTTTGGGGGTACTTTATTGAAGCATATTCTTACTACTTTTTAGTGCTGAAAGCTAAAAAACTTCCTTTTATATACAGCTTTAGATACTTCCCACGAGTTTTGATATGGAATAGTTTATTATTTAGCTTAGAATATTTTCTAATTTTCATTATTCTTTTCTTCATTTCAATTTGATTTTAGTTTTAGTTTAATTTTAATTTCTTACTGCATTCTTTTTTCACCTTTACATTTTCTTAACTTCAAACCATGATTTTTTATGAACTATATTATAAAATTTATTTCTCTCTTAATTGTCTTATGGTCAGGAAAGATACTATATGCTTTTAATATTTTGTAATTTGTGGAGTCTTGCTTTATGAATCAATATATGATCAATATTGGTAAGTGTTCCATTTACTCTTGAAAGTAATGCTCATTCTGCAGTTGTTGGATGCAGTATTCTATACCCAAGTATCACGTCCTTTGGGTCTAATTTGCTGATTATGTAATTCAGATCTAAATATTTACTGATATTTTGCCTGTTTGTTTTATTATTTACTAATAATTGTCTATTTATCATTATATTTTCCAACTTTTTCTTTTATATAAGAATAGGTTATTAGACCTGTATATGTTTAGAATGGTTATATCTTCTGAGAAAATCAAATATTTTATCATTTTGATATGCCTCTCCTCCTAGCTAGTAATTTTTGTTGCCTTAAAATCTACTTTGATATTAATATTACTATTTCACTTTCCTTTCGGCTTGTGTTTGCATGATGTATTTTTCAACCCTTTTATTTATTTATTAACCCTTTTATTTTTCATCACTCCGTCTTCTTGTGTTTTAGACACATCTCCCTTAAATTGCATATAAAGTTTTATCAGTCTTTTAAGGTTTTTTTTGTTTTCAATTTTTTTTTGGGGGGGGCGGCAGTTGGCTGGTAAGGGGATCTGAACCGTTGACCTTGGTGTCATCAACACTGTGCTCTAACCAACTGAGCTAACAAGCAAGCCCCAGTGTTAGAAGTTTTGCCTTTTTTTTTTAGTTATAATTATTTTCTACTGAGCACAGTACTTGTATATTTGAATATAAATTCCTAACCTTACTATACAATTTTTATTTTTCTCATTTTATAGTCTTTTGTCTCTCCTTTCATAATGTGCTCTTGGGGGGGGGATTTAAAATAGTCCACTTTTTGGCAGTTTGGAATATATGCACGCTTGCCATTGTATTAGCTGCTGTTCCTGAGGTCTCAGCAGGCATCCGGACTCATCAGAGTTTCATGTTACTTTGCACTTCCGCCTTCTTCCTGGGCAATGCTAGGACATTAGTGCACCTAAATTCAGTTGATCTTCCTCCTGCCAGGCAACTTTAATTCTACCTACAAGATAAACCTTATGAAAATAACAATATACAGTCAATGTTTATTTTGATTAATCCATATGTTTATCATTTTAACTCTTTTCTGTTTCTCAAACTTTCTATCTGGGCTACGTTTTTTTCTGCCTGAAGAATATCCTTTAGTTTTCCCTGGAGATCAGGTCTGCTAGTGGTGAATTATTTCAGCTTTTGTTTGTCAGAAAATATATTTAATTTACTTTCAGTTTTTAAGGAACTTTTGCTGGGAAATGGGATTCAGAGCATTGAATATACGTATACATATTATCCCATTGGCTTTGGCTTTGTTTTTCTTTTGAAAGTAATCTTTCTGTCTCCTTCTATAATTTTCTTTTGGCCTTTGTTTCTTTATTCCCCCTCTACAGCCTGGTCCCCAGTTATGCTCTGATGTTTTCAGGTGTGGAGTTTTTTTTCTATTTTTCTGGCGTGGGTTTTCTATGGAATTTTTGAATCTGTGAATTGATTTTTTTTATTAGTCTTGGGAAGTTCAAAGCCATTGTGTATGTGAGCCATTATGTACGTTAGAATTTTTCACTGTATCCCCTATGTATCTAATTCTCTCCTGCATTTTCCATCCTTTTATTTCATGCTTTCTTTTAAATATTTTTCTTCTAAATTTGTCTAATCTGTCATAAACCCTAATCAGTGAGTTCTTAATTTTAGTTATATATTTTTATTTCTGTAATTTATATTTTGTTCTTTTTCGACACAATTAAAAAAAAAATCTTTTCTATGCAGAAATATTAAATCCTGTGTTTTAGTTTCTGGACTATAATGAGAAGAGCTATTTTAAAGTCTGTGTCCTATAATTCCAATGTCTGGAGTTGTGTAACTTGTCTGCTACCGTCTGTTGTTTCTGCTGGTTCTCCATGCAGTATTGACCCCTATTCTGATTTATTTTTTATTGGGTTCCAGGCAGAGTATTTGAAAATTTTGTAACCACGTGACCATCTCAAACCGGGTCTATCTTGCAGATGGAGCAGAGACAAAAATTTGAAGTCCTGCAACCCGCGTATGCACAGTAGAAGCAGCTTTGACCCCCAGGTAACACCCGGAACCAACATGCCTCCCTCCGGAACCGAGAAGGCCAGGACCTGACGGGAACCGGAAACATCGGAGCCCTTTCAGAAGTCAGGTCCGTTCTCCAGGCAGTTCCGGTGCTGAAACCCACCGCCGGTCCCTCGCCATAAGCGGCCGGGCTTAAAGCCGATCCCACGGAAACCACCCCCGCCAGCGCTTCCGCACACCAGCCTGTCCCCTGCCCCGTACAAGGTTAGCTCAGCCCGGATCGGGGCCAGGTCTGAGCTGCCGCCTGTCTCCTTGCTGGCCGCCCGTGACAGAGCTTTCCCCACAGGGGCGGGTATCGCGGAGTGGCTTTCCGTGCGCGTCGGCAGCGGGCGCTGCTCGGTGACAGTTTCTACAGGTAACTGGAGGCCCGGAGTTGTGCCATGTTCCACTAGAGACGATTTCCGTTTGCTCCTGCCACGTCCTGGGGGGTCCTACAAATGCCAGGCTCGGCTGGTGTGTCTTTAGAGGTTGACAGTCCAGGGCCACGCAGATGATTGGAAGCTGGGACGCCGTCGGAGTGTTCCTGCCAGTTCGCTCTTAGCCGGGGGCACCGTCCTCCAGGAGCTCACGGAGGTACCGGGCCCCGTGCCCGTAGGGCTCCCGAGCCCTTACTTTCCTCTCCAGAACTCCACAGGCCGTGAAAAATGCCAGTGAGGTTCTCAGCTGCCTCTTCTGGATTGGCTATGTATGGTCCCTGAGCAGAAAGAGGTCTCAGAGGCTGGGTTTCTCTACTTTTGATCTGTTTTGTATTTTGTTTTGCTTATATTTTTTGTTTTTGTTGCCTTCTCTAAGGTTTGCCTTAGTAATCTTCACCTCCGGGTCAACTCTCTGATAACTCAAAGCAGATTGATTTTATTGTGGTAAAACCTACATAACAAAAAATTGAGTGGTTTAACCATTTTTAACTGTACAGTGGCATTAAGTATGTTCACATTATTGTGTAACCATCACCACTATCCCTTTCCATACCTCTTCCATCATCTGAAACTGAAAGTCTGTACTATTGAACACTAACTTCCCATCCCCCTTCCCACCACTCCTCCTCCCCTCTTGTCCCTGGGAGCCACTACTCCACTTTTTGCCTCTGAATTTGACTGTTCGAAGTACCTTATGTAAGTGGAATCATATGATATTTGTCCTTCTGTATCTAGCTTATTTCACTTAGCGTAATGTCTTCAGGATTCATCCATGTGTCAGATTGTCCTTCCTTTTTAAGTTTAAATAATATTCCATTGTATGCATACAGCACATTGTGTTTTTCCATTCATCCCTGGATGGAAGGATGGGTGCTTCTGCTCCTATGAACAGGGGTGTACAAATACTTGCTCAAATTTCTCCTTTCAATTCTTGTGGTGTATACCCAAAGTGGAATCCTATGGTAATTTTATGTTAATTTTTTGAGAAATTCTCATATTGTTTTTCACAGTAGCTGTACCATTTTACATTCCCACCAGCAATGCCTAAGGGCTCCTCTCTCTCCACACCTTCACCAGCACATTTTCTGTCGTGTTTTTTGTGGGTTTTTTTTTTTTTTTTTTTTAAATAACAGCCATCCTAATGAGTGTGAAGTGGTATCTCACTGTGGTTTTCATTTGCTTATTGGGCATTTGTATATCTTCTTTGGAGATATGTCTATTCAAGTCCTTTGCTCATTTTTGAATTGAGTTGTTTGATTTTATGTTGTTGAGTTTTGGTAGTTCTTTATATATTCTAGATATTAATTTTGTATTAGATATGTGATTTGCAAGTGTTTTCTTCCATTCCACCTATCTTCATATCGACCATAGTGACATTACCATTCAGCAAGTAGACTTCCACTTCATCCTCCTCCTTCAGATGTCCCCTCACACTTACCTCCTGCCGCACTTGCTGCCTCTGAGTTCTGCCCTGTCTGTGCTCAATTCCTTCAGAAAACACATGTCCTTTCTTATGCTGAGGTAGGAAAGTGGTAGACAGTTGGCTCTGTGGGGGTGGGCAGAGATTTACAGATCTAGGTATTTCCTGTAAAGGCTCTTGACAAATCTTGTGGTTACTTGGTCCACTCCCCACCACACCTCTTGCTCCTAAGCCTTCCTAGAGTTCTGTGATGCAGTCTGCTTGCTTCTTGTTAGCCATCCCTTCTTTAAACACCGAAAAATTTGCTTTCTCTGCTAGGTCAGTTGCCACTTTTTCTTCCACTTATCTTCCAAAATGTGTTGACACCCATCATCTGCTGCCCTATTCTTTTCCACTCTTTCCGCTTAAGGGTTTATATGCTTTTATTATTCTAATGCTGCCATTTTGATGGGGGGTTGTGGGAGAAAGAGGCGGTAATAATATGTGTTTAAGCCTGAAGCCCATTTAGTTCTCTCAACAACTCTAAGAATAATTGTGCTAATTTTATATATGAAACTTCACAGCCACTTGGTAGGTGATGAGGCTGGGTTTGGAACAGGTATCTGTTTGATGCTGAAGCACATGCAATTATGCTATATGGTGATATTCTCACTCTTATGTTATACCTTCTCCTCTAATTAAACAAAGGTTACACGTATCCCTGTAGAAAAAAAAAGGGGGGGGAAGATTATACTTAAAGAAAGTCCATTAATTTAATGCAGAGAAGTCTTAGGCAAAGTCAAAATGTTTAAATTTTTCTGGTAAAGAGCAAAACTTTCTCAAAAGTCCCCAAGTAATAATGCACATCTCAGAAAGTGATCTTTCAACTTATGTGTCACACATCTTCATCGCAGAATGTAAGAATTTAGTACTCGTAATAATGGAAAGTACATATCTGTTTACTAAACTCAGTATGCACCCAATTTTCAGAGAGTCTGCACCTTACATAATAACTAATTATATCGTGATCGATCTCTCTCCTGCTTGCTCTCTCTTTCTTTAATGTGTATTTCTTTTAATAGATGTGACCCCGGGGGACAAAATAGTTATAAGTAGCCCTTGGAATGCATGTGAGCAGCCTCTGGAAATATTTCCTGAAAGTCAAGAACCAAAGGATTATCTGCACATTTGTCATCCATGAAAACTTGTTAAAACTCTGCCTTCTTGGGCTTAGGTTACATGAACTGGCACTGCAGTAGATGAGTATTAATATGATATTTTTTACATAGGAAAAAGAATGATAGTCTCTTATTCTATGTCTCTCTAGACAGGAAAGAAGAAATTATAGAGTGATGGCTTATTGCATGGACTTTGGTATTCACTGGGCTTTGTTCAAATCTGGGGCCTACTAGTGTGATCTTGGGAAACTGCATCTCAAAACGCAGTTTCCTTATTTAGAAATTGAGAGCAGTAAGAACAGTGTCTACTTCATGGAGTTTTTGTAAATATTAAAAGAGGAAATGCAGGTAAAGGATTTAGCATGGTGTCAGGTACATAATCAGAAATAATAATGGGTGGGGGCTATTACCACACAATTGTTCAAAAGTTTTACAGGGAGGACCTTAGAAAGGCTAACGAAATGGAAATAAACAGAAAAAGTAGAGGCTGGTTTTGGTTGAAACAGAGAGTTGTTGAGGGCCTGCTTCACATCAAGTGTCACTATATAGTTACAGCTTCGTCATCTCCATCCTACACAACTCTGAGTTCCCCACTACCCAAACAAGAAGGAAAGTAAACTGGATCATGTGGAGGTGGAACTGGAATTCGGATTTCTATTTGCCTGACTCCAAAGTCTGTTCTCACTGTTATAGCATGTACTTTGCTACAGCCAGATGTTGAACTGATTTCGGAAGTCAGGTCATCTGTGGATTTGTATTCTATTTCTGGTTATTTCATTAATGTTATGGTATTGTGTATAAAGTACAAAATTAATTTCTCCTTTTTTTAATCATCCTTAAGGGGATGGGGTTGATAATAATTGTCCCTCATTTCTCATGGGGTTTTAAAAATAATAACTTTATGAATTATTTCAGAGGGCAAGTCCTTAGATAAAATGAATAATCAAATTTTAAAACTAGAAGAGCCTTTAGAGATCACCTAGGAGAAACTGCTCATTCGAGAGAGGAGGAGACCCAGGTTTTAAAAAAAGCACTTGCCCACGTTCTGACAATGAGTTCTTTGGAAGTTGGTTGGCTTCCCCGATAGTGAGGCTTGGGTTGAGTCAGAGGAAGGCAGAAGGAGGGGCTGAGAGCAACAGGCCATGCTTTCCTGTGACTCTTGTGATCGCCCGGAATGGGAAGAGAGGCAGCCCAGTCCCTTGTGGGCCTCTGACACCTCTCAACTTCCAGATCTTCCAACCTGCCCTCGCAGACCTTCCTCTGATCCCACCCACAGCTAATCAAAGTAGTTTTATCGGGCCGGCCCGGTGGCGCACTGGATAGTGCGCCGCTTGGGAAGCGCAGCGGCGCTCCCGTCCGAGGGTTCGGATCCCATGTACAGACCGGTTCCCGCTCACTGGCTGAGCGAGGCATGGGGGCGACGCTGAGGGTTGCAATCCCGTTGCCGGTCCCCGGCCCGGTGCGGGGGCAACACTGAGGGTTGCGATCCGTTGCCGGACACGGAAAAAGACAAAAAGCCCAGTCCCTTGTGGGCCTCTGACACCTCTCAACTTCCAGATCTTCCAACCTGCCCTCGCAGACCTTCCTCTGATCCCACCCACAGCTAATCAAAGTAGTTTTATCGGGCCGGCCCGGTGGCGCACTGGATAGTGCGCCGCTTGGGAAGCGCAGCGGCGCTCCCGTCCGAGGGTTCGGATCCCATATGCAGACCGGTTCCCACTCACTGGCTGAGCGAGGCGCGGGAGCAACACCAAGGCTTGCGATCCCGTTGCCGGTCCCCGGTCCAGTACGGGGGCAACACTGAGGGTTGCGATCCGTTGCTGGACACGGAAAAAAGACAAAAGACAAAAAAAAAAAAAAAAAAAAGTTTTATCAACATAATAAGTGGACCTACTATAAGAAGAACTTATAATATATGAAATGTACCTGCTGTCATGGGTGAACACCGCAGGGTCCTCCTCTATTGCATATGCTGAAGGAGGAACAAAGGCAGCAGTATGAGCCTCTAATGGGTTTTATTTGGGTTGTATAATCCGGAGCAAGGCCAGTATCACAACCCATACCAATCTCTCCGAGCAGGCAGGAGTTGCAACTTTTCAGGATCTAGCTACAGGAACATATACATGTATTCAACAAGGGCTGGGTTATTTCTGTGCGTGTTCAAGTGGAGATGAGTGTTCACATGCAGTGCCGTGTCCTCTGTTACATGTGACCCGTGTTCTCTTAGGGGTGGGGACTTAAGCATTACAATGAAGGGGGGTGGCCTTGTGTGTCAGGAGGTGAAATTTCCAGCAGAGTGGTGGCTAGTGTGCAAACTCCCCGATCTGGCTAAAACTGCTTTGGAGTAATTGGCTATTCTGCCTTGGTTGCTGTGGAAGAGCAGCTTTCCTGCCCGGTCAGCAGTGTTGGATGAAGGGGAGGAAAGGAGACTGATCAGGGAGACAAAGAATGGAGAGGGTACTCTCCATCAAAAAGGAATTGGGGTGGGTAGCCCTCATGCCTGGCACATAGTAGTTTTATTATTTCCCCCCCAATCCTTTCATATTTCCCTTGTTCATCAGAGTCTGGGCAAGGGGGCTGCAGCGCATTCTCAAAAGTGCGGAAGAGACACTTGCAGTCAGAAGGTGGGATGTGCGGTGGGCACCTGTTGAAGGCCCAGGACAAAAAGCCCATCCTAACGACACTCCAAACCAAATACGTGCCTTGCTTTCCAATGTCTGCACCTCTACTTGTACTTGAAAAAAAGATTAGTAATCTTGCCAGTTTTTTCAACTGATGTCCTTTCAACTTTCACCTTTGAAAAGCAGTCATCGGTCTTGGTAGTGAACACGGTGGAAAGAGAACAGGATTTCTTGGTCAGTGTGGATGCAGGAGGGAATGGGCAGGACGTCTGAGCACAGCACACCAGGAGGAGCAGAGCTTCCTACTGTGCCATTGCTAGAGAATGACCAGGGCCACACTGCATGTGGCAGCACGCAACAGGCCCAGCGCTGGCACGGCCATGTGCTGGTGGCAGCGCAGCAAGGGCAGGACCTTCGCCACAGCTCCTACACTCAGAGCAGGAGGACAGTCGCGGAGTGGGATTTGCTACTTTTTTTTTTAGTTTTGAAAATATGAGCTTAATTTACTCAAACATACATAACCTATCATTAAACACCAGGAAAACATGTCTTAAAAATTCATCTCTTTTTAGAAGAACTGGCCTTTCTGGTGGAATTCACCAAATCACTGCTGTCAAGAGTTGAGGCACGTGATTGTCCTCCACAGGGCCCCCTCCACAGGGACCTGGGAAAGATGGAGAGAAGAATCTCATTGCCCCTGCTATTAGCTTCTTAAGTTGATGGTGTTGACTGTTTTCCAAAAGGATGGGAAGGAAAGGAACAATGTAAGAAGCATAGGGGTTTGGAAGTGAGGTCCAGACCCCGTGGACAGGAAAGGGCACCTTTTGGAGGCTGCTCACTGAATGTGGCTGTCAGCATCCAGAGTCTTTTCCACCTCACAGGGGCAGCCTGAGTCCTATTTCTAAGCACCCTTTGTTAATATTCTCTGGCAGTTAGAGAAGAAAAAAATGATTTTGTTCATCAGACAAAAAATTATAAGGGGATGCAACACTGAATATCGAAACTGACAATTTTTCTGAGTTCATAGTAATTAATAGAAACTTTTCTGGTTTCCCCAAATCCATTTGTGAGGCTGCTTAAGGAAAAGAAATTATCAACATGAGTGAAAGAGGAAGCAGTTATTATTTGGTGCTCTTTGGAAGCAAGTGGATGTGGTATTTCATTCTCTTATCATTCAAATATTAGTCTTTGACCCCCCCACCCACAACCAAGCATACCACCAGTGCCAAGGAGCATGCCGAAAACATCACCTCCATGTAGGTGGCCCACCACAGCCACCACAGTAAGCACAGCTGCCACGAAAGTGGCTAGACACCACAACCACCACGCAGATGGTCCGCCAGCCACTGGAGTGCATTTACACAAGGAAAGTCACCAGTAGAGACCAAAGAAAAGAATAGTATGTTTCTCTCCACTAAGCCCATTCCAGAGTGACAGAAGAAGCATCTGCTCTATGGTAATATTGGGGAACCTGAACACACCTTTTAGCATTGGACAGATCATCTAGGCAACAAATTGACAGAGTAACCATTACTCTTTCAGAGGGAGAGAAGAAATCTAGGGTAATCAGCGGTGGGAGGCAGGAGGGAGAGGGGGATAGGGAGAGATTGGACAAGGGGCATAAAGAATAAGTACAATTTGTAACAATATACATACTAGTAATATTGATATGATCAACATATGTCAACATTGAATCCAAAAAATATGTATAATCAATTATGATTCAATTAAAAAATAAAATAAAAAATAAAAATAACAAATATTAGCCTTTGCTTAGCCTTCTTAATACAGTGGCCAAGGTCATTTTGACGGGGAGATTTGCACTCCCTCCATAACACATTCTCTTCTCGCCTCTGCTGTCTACCACCGTCCACTCTCTGTGTTGTTCTCTAACATCCTAAACCTTCCTCCTGGTCCCCCTAGAATGCAATCCTGTCTATGTCTGTCTTTAGCTTTCAGGAATAAAAAGAGAAATTGGAAGCTTGTGAGGAGATTCCAATCAGCAGTGGAGCAACTCTGAGAAATGACCTGTCAGTCACTCCTGTCAACTCCTCCAATTACTACAGCTTGAAAACTGGATGCTCACCTCATTCTTGACCTAATCCTGTCCCCATGTAAGAGAGATATGAGGATCCTTGGACGAGTCCAGCAAGTGACCTAAGTCAGCCTGACAGATGGCCTCAGGCTGGGTCTGTGATCCAGGGCAGTGGACATCAATCCTTTCTATCAGCCAGGCGTCTGTCCCCGACTAAGAAACAAATACTTACCAAGACTGTAAACTGCAGCCATCAAGGACCAAACTAGCGGTATTTTAGTCCATTTTGTGTTGCTATAACAGAATTACCTGAGACTGAGTAATTTATAAAGAGAGGTGTATTTGGCTTATGATTCTGGGACAGCTGCATCTGGCATGGGCCTCAGTCTGCTTTTACTCATGGCGGAAAAGTGGCAGGCAGCTGGTGGGTACAAGCAGATCACATGGTGAGAGGAAACCAGAGAGAGGAAACCAGAGAGAGGAAGCAAGAGAGAGGGGAGGTGCCAGGGTCCTATAAACAAACAGCTCTTGCAGGAACTAATAGAGCGAGATCTCACACACTACCCCTCCTTCCCCAGGGAGAGCATTAATCCATTCACGAGAGATCCACCCCCGTGATTCAATCAGTTTCCAACACTGCCACATTGGAGATCAAATTTCCACATGAGTTTTGGAGGGGACAACATATCCAAACTCGATCAAGTGGTTACAAACCTCTCTGGGAAAATTGGTCTCGGGAGGACTGAGATGTTCCATTAAACAATTTACTGGGAAAGCCCCACTTCATGTCTCTCAACCTACTGAAAGTGCCTTCTACCTACCCTGCTCATTCCCCACTTCCACAATCTCACCCCCCACTGCTCCCACCCCATCACTGGAGTCCTGCCTGACCTCCTTAGCCTCAGTCCTGTAAAAATCCTGCTGCAGCTTCCCCTGTTGAGGAGCCTTTGCTTGTTTTCCCTTGCCCAGCAGGAATCAAGTAACTTAGCCAGCAGTCCTCCCAATGCCTCATGGCACCTGTGGCACTCCCAGCTGGCAGCAGCACCTCAGATTCCCACAGGAGAACCCCTGCCCACCTAGCCTCTACATCTGCCATGCGGACTTTGCTCCCACATCCTGCACCAGTACATGGCCCTGGCCTGAGAAAGTGGATCCCTGTCGACACATGGACTAGTTTTGGGCATGTGAACGAAGCCAGAGGATCAGAACCAGTGAGTGTCAGCCTTAGGACTGTTCCAGAGCTGGTTGGTACACAGGCATTTTTCTTTCTGTTGGGGTTGATCAGTGTGTGAAGTGAAAGTCTGGAGCTTACAGGGCCATTTTGAAACTAGGGAAGAGGCTGCCTGAAACACAGAGCAATTCCTGGGACAACATGTGAACACAGGTCTGGCATGCCTGAACTCCATCTAAACTCTTGCGTGTGTGAACCCATTAGTTCCCTTTTTCACTTAAGCTAATTCGAGTTAGGTGTCTATTGCTTTGTAATAATAAAAAAAAATTATATACTGAAAATCAGTATCTGAGTTACTGCCCCATTCTGTGTGGACAAAACCCTGCCTTGTACCCCATTCTAGTAACTGGGGCTCTGTCTCCCTCCTCCCCTCCCCTAACCCGTGTTTCCTATAATACTGTCTCCAAACATTTGCTCTTTCTCTGCAATAGGATTACACATGCCACCCTGTGTTGTGATCTGCACACATCTTAGGGAAGGAGTCCACATGATCACCTCATTGGTCTGTACTTGGCCCAACTATGCTTTTAGCCAGTGTGTTGTAAATGTACTTGAGTTCAGCTTTACTTCACCAGAAGCTTTAGAGCATGTTGGTTGGCCCAGGCTCTCTTGCACCCTTGTCCTCTGCCATGAGAATAACAGGTCTCAAACAGAGCCTTCTCCTTCAGACTGGGTGCCAGGCACATCTACAGCCCTCATGTAATTTAAGCAAGAAATACTGTTGTCGTTGATGTAAATTTCTCAGATTTCTTGGAGTTGTCACTGTTGCAAAAACTAAAACATCTTAATTCATCTTGGCATAGTATTGCCTTTATTCAACAATCCCATTCCTAAATCTTCAATTGGCAAGCTCTTTCCTGTCTAGATCTCCTGACCCCAAGGGGAAGAGGGGCAAGAAGCTCTGGAAGCAGGAACCAAGGCTGGGGCATCCCCCCCCCCCAACCTGAGACATCATGAGTTCAAACACTTAATGCTGAAAAACCCAGAAACAATAGAAAAGGTGATTTCAAATCTGGAGGAGAGACAGAAAGAGCAAGAAAATTGTAAAAATCCAGATCATAGATGGAGCAAGCAGCCAGGAGTTTAGAATCAAGGAGTTGAAACTGCTAAGGGTAGGAGAATCAAACCTGGCAGATCTGGGAAAGGTGTAGCATGGGGAAAGCAAGTCCTGAATAATTTGCTAAGTCCTCAATAAAGGTCCTGGGTGGAGCAGGTGCCACTTCCAGTCTCTCTCCTCACCCTGCCCCCTAACATTTGAGTCCATTTGTAAGTCTTAAGGTGGCAGGATGGTGCGTTTAGTTTTCCAGCCTATATTCTTTCAGTCACTGCTGGCAGCAGAACTGAGGATGGCGTGTGCTGTTGTGGGGGGCCCTGGAGGAAGCTAGGGGACAGAGAATGGAATCCCATGATGCTGACAGTTAGCTGAAGGTAGAATGCCACAAAACTGACACCTTTTGTGCCTTCTGTGGAGTTATATTTTCCCTAGTAGTAGTTTTTCTGATTTCAGAAAGAGGGGGTAGGCAGTCAGGAGGAAAACCAGCCTGGTCTTCAATTCGGATGGTCTCCCCTGGCTCCTTTGCCTGTCTGCACTTGTGTTTTGCTATATGTGGACATGTCACAGGGTGTCACATTGTGGCCAGGGATGCCAAAGGCAGCAGGAGGAGCCCTGGCTGCTGTGGAGTGGCGTGTTCCAGGGAGAGAGCGCAGGGAATTGTTGCAGCCACTCCACAATGGCAAGGCAGGTGAGCCGTGCAGCAGTAGAGGTGCTTCTTCAGAAGTGGCCTGCTTCCCAGTCCACCTGTGAGTGAAAGGCAGGAAGACGGAGAGATGATGGAGGCAGAGACTTGGAACAGTGCTTGGTAGGACTGGGAATGCGGTCCAGACTCGGGTGCCAGGTAGTGTGGGTAGGTGTAAAACTCCCCTTGTGTGCACAGTGGCTGTGGCTAGGATAAATGGAGTCGAATGCTTGTAAATGCGTGGTGGGAGGGCGACATTCCCAACACCCTGGTGAGCTACATGTTCAGTGCTGCTATTAGAGCCTAAGCTCCTCATGTAGCTCGTGTTCATCTTTTTGCTCCCTCAGCACTGCGTTGTTCCCTGTACTGTAGGTGCTCATGATAATCGCTGAACGATAACAACAGTGGCAACTAATGGTTAATTAAATTAATGGATGACATGGATTTACACAGAAGAATTGTAGGGTAAAAATAGCCTTAAGACCATGCTGCTTTCATAAAGAAGCTGTGTTTATAATTTTTATTTTTGTTAGAGATGGAACTTGTTTTAATGAAAAAATATTGGATGATAGCCAATAAAACACATTTAATTGTTCATTCCAGGCTTAGAAAACTAAATGCAATAAGCAGGAAGACATTAAGAACTATCACAGACAGGTTCCACACAGTCGTCTGAGAAGGTGGTCATTTTCCTGAGCAGTTCACATTTTGTCATTTCCATTGGGGACTTCGCATGAAGGAGGGTGGCATCTTTCTGACAAAGGCATCAGAAGTATTCATGGCATTGTCGCCTAATAGCAAAGCCCTTAATCCTGCCGGCCTACCTCTAATCTTACACGGTAATGTAGTCAGCTTGTAAAGCTGGAAAAGATGTGCGTGGTTCACTAATTATCTAGGACCCCAGGGTAAATCTTAAAGGAGGGGTGCTAATTCCCCTGCACCCCTCGGTATGCCTCTGCTGATGTTTTCTTGCATCAAAGTAAAGAGTTCATGTACCACTGTGGGGTAGAGTCTCTGAAGACACCCCTTTTCTGAAACATTCCTTTTCAGAAAAAAATGCCTTTGAAGAATTTGGGCTATACACAGTCCCATTAATGGTGCATTGCACTAATTATGCACATGGAATCATTACATTTATAAGGAAGTTTGAATGTTTTTGGAATGAAGGTTCTTGGGTTTTGTTTAGCTTCGTTTTATTTTGTTCTTGATTGCTTCAGGTATTATTATGATCATGCCATGATTGAGGATAGTGTTAGTTTTAATCTGTTAGTTTTTACTCCCAAAGGGCCAGTTAAAATTAGGTTAGTAAAGTATAATTCATTTCCATCTCTGTCCACCCCACAAGTTTAGTTAAACAGGACCAAAGTAAACAGTTAGAAACCAGAAGCTCTGCCACACACCCCATTAGTAAGCCAGACACATGGATTGTTGGGCGGTAGCCCTGGTATATTCATGTTCTCTTATACATTTTTAGCTAGTGGATGAGTGCATTTGGGGAGCATAGTATTTTGCCTCATTTAGCAAAGCATTTTATTCAATCAGTCAAGCTCTTAATATTCACGGGGTACTTTATGAGGCACTGCAAGGGGTACAAACCATAAGAAGTTATTCTCACCTTCAAGAGACTCATAGTCTCCTGTTCTAGACAATGAAAAAGAAAACACTCAGTTCCCTTCTGACTCTGGGGTCAGGTCACTGGTCTTTTGGAAAATTTAACCAGAATAATGCTGGAAATGGGAAAGAGAAGCTGGTTTTAGGAGGCAGGAGGAGATAAGCAGTTCTGGATGTGTTTATGTTAAAATGAAGGAATGGGAACATTTTAATGGCCATGTCCCAGAAGCAGCTGGGAGTAGAAGGTGGGAGATCACAAGTGTGTACACACTATACATGTGCTAAATCATGATAAAAAGTGAGCAGGGTCCTGAGCCGCTCAGGGAGGCGATGGAGAAGCAGACACCCTAGAGCAGAACTTCAGGGCAAGGCACGGTCAAGAGACAGCAAAGAAAGGGAAACACCAAGAGAAGCCAGAAAAAAAAAAAGTAGTTGTTTACACATTGGCCTCCCAATTTCCCTCGAATTCTAAATAGTCATAAAGTCCTACTACTGTCTGTAAAGTTACACAAACTGTTTGGGAGGTTCAGATCAAGGGCCAAGAAAGCATTCAATTAGCATGAGTGATGATGGGGAAAGAGACAGAAAGGTTGGGGAAACTGAGACTAGGGGCCTGTCACTATCTTTGTCACAAAAGCTTTGCATTCTTTCCACAATGACTGCTGTCTCCGCGGGAGAGGTGTTGATAAGACCATGATAAAGAACTCACTCTCCAGAAGCTAAATATGCCGTTTGGGGATTGAATCCTTTATTTTATTTGCAGATTGTTTTCCAAGCTTTTCTTAATATATAAACAAATAAGTTAATTAAAGGCACTATGCCACTGGTCATGAGGGATATTGCAGCAAGAGGCAGATGAAGAGTTTAGTACAAATCTATTTCGGGCTGGCCCAGTGGCACACTGGAGAGTGCGCCGCTTGGGAGTGGCTCCCGCCGAGGGTTCGGATCCCATGTGGAGACCGGTTCCCACTCACTGGCTGAGCGCGGAGCGGACGCAACACCGAGGGTTGCAATCTCGTTGCCAGTCCCCGGTACAGGCACGACACCGAGGGTTGCGATCCCGTTACCGGTCAGTAAAAAAGACAAAAAGGAGGGGCCGGCCCAGTGGCGCACTGGATAAGTGCGCCGCTTGGGAGTGGCTCCCGCCGAGGGTTCGGATCCCATGTGGAGACCGGTTCCCACTCACTGGCTGAGCGCGGAGCGGACGCAACACCGAGGGTTGCAATCTCGTTGCCAGTCCCCGGTACAGGCACGACACCGAGGGTTGCGATCCCGTTACCGGTCAGTAAAAAAGACAAAAAAAGGAAAAACAAAAAGTGAAGAAAAATAAAGACTTCCTCAAACAAACAAAAATTCGGGGAGTTTGTTGCCAATAGCCCTGCCCTGCAGGAAATATTAAAAGAAGTTATTCAGAGGCACGGAAAGAACACCGAGGGTTGCAATCCCATTGCTGGTCCCCGGTCCGGTACGGGGGCGACACTAAGGGTTGCGATCCGTTGCCGGACACGGAAAAAGACAAAAGACAAAAGACAAAAAAAAAAAAAGACAAAAAGGAAAAAAAATCTATTTCAACCAGAAAATAAAGACATCTCAAGTACTTCTCCTGGCATGGATGTTTCACATGTTTACTTAAAGTGTAGGAAGAAAAGAGCTTTCTCTGAGTGCGGGATGGCATTTTATTTTAGTGTCTCTCGCAGCTACTATTGATCTTCATGGAATCCACAACTATTCTCTAAATCTCAGCTCATTTTTGAAGGCATGTGTCAATCTTTCAGTCTTCTTGTCTACTTCACTAGATCCAAGGAAATTAAGCCCCTATCAGAGTAAATATTTTCTGGAACACTGTTGCAAAATTCTGGTTAAGTCAGACAAATGAAGTCACAGTGAGCTGCAGAAAGCCATGTCAGAGGAATATGAAAATGGGGAGAAGGCGGCTGAAAGGCGCCAACTCACACACTGGCTGTAGCCACAGGGCCCGCGCTGGCAGCTTGTGTGATCTGTGCTCACGGCCGCGTGCTCGGCCCCTGTGCATGTTGACCACCGCGCCGCCTCTGCAGCCTCATGGGCTGGCCTGCAGCATACACGGGTTGACTTCACTTTTCTTCTCTCAGGATATAAAACACCATGAGCAGTTTTCTAATTGGAAAACAGCTTAATATAATTAGTCTGTAGGAAACTACAAGCTTACAGATTGTACTTATCACTGTCAAAAGAATATGTAAAAATATTATATAAAAAAATGTGGCCCACCAATTAGCGTTTCTCTGAAAGAGAAAAGGGCTCTTTGTACACTGTGCATGTGCTCCAGGGAGCGTTTTCATGATGTATACGATGTTTTCAGGGTGAGGCTTTTTGAATAAAAAAGAAAAGTAAAACAACTGACATTTTTAACTGCACACTGTGTGCTCAGTGCTGTAGTAGACGCTTCACAGATGTCATTTCCATTTATTGCATTTGTGGAGAGCTTTCGTTGTATTTGCAGTTGGCAGAAATTTCAATTTTCATCAGGGAAATAATAAAGGGAACTGAGGATGACTGAAAGGGCAGGGTGATACTGAAAGAAGCATTTTGAACCTAGGTCCACTTGGCAGGTGGCATGGAATGGGTGAGTTTGAGAGGCGCCACGGTCAGAGCAGCAACAGTCACCCATCCTTGCCTCTCGAGGAAGTGCAGCAGCAAATGCCAGTTGGTTGAATGATGACTAGGTGAGAGGCAGGCACTTAAGCCTGTGCTCAAGAGGACAAGGAGAGTAAGACATGAACAATGCACAGAAGAGGAGAAATTCAGAATGCAGGCATGGCCTTGCAGCCCTCTGGACGTCTGCATAAATGTACATTCCCTCAGCTGCGAAGGAGAGTACTTGTCCCCAAATCTTGCCATGGCTTGCACATCACCAAACTTTAAATTGTTTGCCAAACTCAAAATTAATCTAGGCTTTCAGAAGTTGGGACAACGATTGTTGTGGTGGTGGGGGCAGCTGGGCAGGAGCCTGGTGCAGGGGGCAGGTTCCAGGGTCCTGGCTGCTGGTTCTCAGGGTGTTCAGTTTGTGGAAACTTCTCAAGCTGTACAATGATGATATGTGCACCTCTCTGTATACATACATGTACCTGTACACATATCATACTTCAATCAAAAAGTTTTTAAAAAGGTTAACAATCTAAATAAAGTGTCTTGTTACAGTTTTAACCCGAGTTGCCCTAACTACTTCTGAGACTATTATTTTTATTGTATTGGTCATCTGTATTTCCATTCAATAATTTGATAAAAAAAAAAAAGAAGACATCAACCTATCACAGTAAAATTTTGATTTTCAGAGTTAAATAATTTAGCAAAGCATCCAGACACACACACATACACACACACACACACAAATACACACAGACCCCACACATAAATAGGAAAAAAATTCTACTTCACAATAGGAAAAATTTCACCTAATATATACAAAAGGGAAAAAAAATCCAGCTTCAGATTTCAACTTCACAATATTAAATAATATGTAACAATAAAGTCAAAAGAAGGCAACAGATATACTACTGCATATGAAATAATTCTGGAGTAATCTTCATGTAATCTTCCTAGAACATTTATCAAAAGCATTTCCAGTTAGTTGAGAAACAATAAAAAAGAATAAGAAAATTATGGTATAAATAAATCACAGATTAGCATTAACACCTAAATATAGAATTTGAAACTAGTGTATGTATAAAAATCCTTCTTATAAGTAAAACATCTCTAGAGAGATAAGGTGTATGTTTTATATATACCATAAAATAGATACACTATACACATTCTGTTATATACTGTAAAGTATACATACATATGTAAAAATATGGAAAAGGGCAAAGTGGAGGTGAGGATAAAAAAGAGAAAATAAAACTAAGATAACAACATAAGTTAGGTGTATGTACAACTTACAACAAAACGTGTGTGTTGAGTTCTCTTACTAACAGATGAGGCGAAGGCTAAAGTCAAGTAAGAGACAGCTTCGAAGACGGCCGTCAGAGCTTCATTTGAACAGCAAGCAGCATAAATCTCCATCTTCTCCTTTATCTTGGTCTGAAATAAATGTTCAAATTTTTTGAGGTCATTTTTTGACAGACACTTCAGTTCCCAGCATGGAACGTACACGAGTATCTCCCACACAGCGAAGAGTGAGCAGGGAGGGGAGTGGCAGGGAGAGGGGGACTAAGGTTCTGAGCTAAATTATGAATTGAATATGTCAAATTAGTTTTATTTCCTCCCCAAATCCTGCTGAAATTACATAGAAAGGACATTTACAAAGAACAAATAACTCCACAAGAACATTGAGAATAGGAGAGAAGACGACAGTGACACATTTCTGGAAAGCGGACACAACAAAACCAGTCTAGGAGGACACAGGACAGCCGTGGAGGAAGCTGAGCACCGGCAGCTGCATGGGGCCGGGTCACTGCAGAAAGGTGCCCGGGGAGGCGTCGAGTTGGAGCCAAAGTTCTGGCTGCATTTCTCCAGCCGGGCAATGCACCTTGACACGGGGCTGGGTGTGCCAGGGAGAAAGGGCGCTTCTGCCCAT
The DNA here is from genome assembly GCF_000696425.1 of Galeopterus variegatus. Classification (NCBI taxonomy): domain Eukaryota; kingdom Metazoa; phylum Chordata; class Mammalia; order Dermoptera; family Cynocephalidae; genus Galeopterus; species Galeopterus variegatus. The sequence continues at coordinate 119,473 of NW_007731558.1, forward strand.
TCGCACTGGGCCAGTGTGTGCTCGGCCATGCCTTCTCCTCCATGTGCTCATGCAGTGGACTCCTGTACTTCAGAGGGGGCTCTCCTGAGAGCCACTCTGATTTACGCTCAGAACCCTCAACAGGCTTGAGGACCGTCAGCACGACCTCTCTGGCTCTTGGGCAATGGTGGGTGCTCAATTAAGGAGGATCACATAAGTTGTCTGGGAAGCACCTAGACCTTTAGACACCCTACTCCATTCAGTGGGCAGCTGCCCCTCACTGCTCCCTCTCCCCTTAGTAGATGCCTGGAGGCTTTTTCCTCCAGAGACTGTAAAATAGGCTCTCTGGCCTGGAGGCATAGTTGGGAGCTGGTGGCCCCACCATAGTCGGGGACCGAATGACCGCAGGCACAGAATGCTGACTCCCCAGACTACTCCTCCTTCCAGCCTCCCACCCCTCTTTACTCTCAGAGCACTGGCAGTCAGACCTTTATCTTCCAGGCAAGAAGACTCTCTGGGGACTGTTCTCAGAACAAAAGAACGGATCAGGAAATGTTGACATCAGGGCAGCACAACCAACAGCCTACCAAAAATACCATAAAGTGAAGCTCAGAGTCAACAAGCACCACCACCAAGCATAGGTGTGGTCCTTCCAGTCGGTTTTCCCTTTTTCCACTCTTAATTTTGCCACACCACCAAGAGTTGCTATCAGGAAGAAAGCCCTGACATGCAAGACAGGGAAGCGGGGGATGGGAGCTTCCTAGGGAGCAGGTATGAAAAGGCTCTGTGAAGAGTGGTTTAGAGCAAGCTCTTAGATGAAACAAGACAAGGATGTGTACAAATATCTGGGGGAAGAGCTTCAGGCCAAGAGTGTAATGGACATTCTGAGTCAGGATGCAGCCTGGTGTGCATGAGGAACAGAGCCTGCCAGGGTAGATGGAATCACAGGCAATAAGTAAGAGGACAGTGGGATGAGCTGAGGCCAAGTGGGGAGGTCGATAGGGGCTACATCTTGGTAGATGTGACCAGCTGTGATAAGGGATTTGAAACTTTTAGTGGAGTGTGAGGTCATTGTAGGGTTTTAAGCAAGAAAGCGACATGATGCATGACTTGGTTCAGACTTTAGAAGGACCCTTGATGGCTGAGTGGAAAATGGATCGCAGAACAGGCAGGAGTAGGAGCAGCTGTGACAGTCCAGGTGAGAGAGATGACGTAGCTTAGGCTAGAGTCACAGTGACTGTTCTATTTGGGTTTGGTCTGAAAGTCAAAAATGGCTCTAAGGTTTCCGGCCAAAGCAACTTGATGAATGGAGGCACATTTCCTGAGGTGGGAAGACTGACAGGAGCAGGTCTGAACAGAGCAAGTGTCAAGCTAGGCTGGGTCACCAGACCCCTCACATGCAGGTCTATGAGCGAGGTAACTGGCAAAAAGGTCCTTGGAGCTGTAGGTTCAAGAGCATGGCCGTGTGGTACAGATGCCCAAGGCAGTCACCACCAACCAAGTCCTAGTGTCATACCTGCACACTAACTCCACCCACACACAACTTATTTACAAAGAATGTGCTGCACCATCCCCAACTGGACCTAAGCAAGGGGACCTGATTAAACTATTCCATTTTCCCAACAGCTTCGTAAAAACAAGCTTTACTGAAGGTGCCACAGTTCGTATAGATGGCTATGGAGGAAATACGATTGAGGTCAAGCAGTGTCATTGCCATTGGGCATAGGAGATTACTTCCTCATATATATACTGTATATATATCCCCCGTAGCTGATATATATATATACATCTTGGGTATGGATGTACTTTATGGTTTGTACCTGCAAACAACAGTTGGAGAGTTCAGGCTGTGAATACAGACAGTAAAGGCCATGCTCTCCAACCTATGGCTTCCAAGGACCTGTTTGCCAGTTACCTAGCTCCTAGACCTGTGTGTGGAGGGTTTGTGACCCAGTCTGTGAATAGGCTTGAGGGGTCTGTGAGCTCCAGACCAAGCCTTAGCTCAACAATTGGCCCAGTCAGCAAGATTATGGGCAGATAAAAGAGCATTACAGCAAGTTAAACAGACACTTCTGGTTTTGCCAAGTTAAGGCCTAGAGATTCTCAGATATCCCATTGGAGATATCAAGTACACAACTGTTTATGAGACTCAACACGTCAAGGCAAAGTTGGGGGTTGGAGCTAAAAGTTAAAACCTGTCAACAGAGCCATGGAATTGATTGAGACTATGTAGAACAGAAGGCATGACTGAGCCCCGGGGCACTCCAGCATTTAGAGTCAGCAAGGTAAGGGCCCTGCACACCTCAGAGGAGGGGCAGCCAGTGGGGACGGGGGAAAACCAAGAGGCGGTGCTCCAGAGCCAGGAGAGCTCCCACATAAAAAATGCCAGTGCCAATTTTTAAATGCTTACTGAAAGCTTGAGCAAAAAATACATCAATATGTTCTCATACAACATTTTAAAAATGAACATATATAGAGGGCACAAAGTAAAAGTCTTCATCTTGCCTCAATCTTATTCTCTAACATAGAGGTAATCTCTGTTAACTACTCACTGTATATCTCTTCCAGTCAATTTCCTCAATTTTACATGTGTGTGGGAGAGCACATAGATATATAATTTCTTATGTATGCTTGTATGTATATGTGTGTGTGGACAAAATTTTTATTCTTTATGTAAATGAGGTCATTTGTTCCTATTGCTATGAAATTTACTTTTATACTGAAGAATGTGTGATGCAATTTTGTTTTTTTTAAATGTCAAAACATAGACATTCACGTTATTTTCCTTTAACTTGTGCAGATTATCTTACAGTATGGAGGAAACATAAGCCATTCAAGCACACTCCTATTGATAAACATGTACAGTTTCCTGTTTTTACAGCTACAGACAATGCTGCAGTGAACATCTTTGCACGTGCTTTCTGTACACTTATTCTCAAAGATAGGGGTCTACGTGAAATTGCCAGATTCATGGAATGTGCTTCTAAAATGTTGACAGAGACTACCATTTTCCTTGACAGCACTGAATATTATCCATTTTGTAGGTTGCCACTCTGATGAAAGACACTTGATATTGTTTGCATTTCCCCAATTATTGGTGAAGTTGAGCATCTTTCACCATCTTAGACTGTTTATATCTCTTCTTTGGAGAATTGCCTTTCATTTTCTTTATATTTTTCTAAGGTATTGATTTTCTTTTTTTAAGATCTTATGTAACCCCTGATTCTAAAAATGCCTAATGATATTTTCTATTGGTTCTTTTACAATTTTAGTTTTTATATTTAGATTTTTAATGCTCTTGGAAATAATTTTGTGTATTGTGTGATGAAGTGGTTTTTTCCTCCAAGCTCATAATGAATTTTTCTAACACTTTGCTGTGGCTTAAACGTGTCTCCCAAAAGTTCATGTTGGAAATTCGATCCCCATTAATCTAATTATTTGGAAGGTTGGGCCTTTGGGAGGTGATTGGACCATGAGGACTCTGTACTTGTGAATGAGCTAATCCACTCATGGATTAATGGGTTAATGATTTAGTGGTTTATCACAGATGTAAGGTGGTGGCTTTATAAGGATAGCACATGAAAGAGCTCTTGCCATTCTCTCCATGTGATTGCCTGTGTCACTACAGTAACCTACGGAGAGTCGCCATCAAGAAGAAGACCCTTACCAGATGTGTTCCCTGGACTGTGGACTCCCCAGCCTCCAAAACTGCAAGGAATAAATTTTATTTCTTTATAAATTACCCTGTTTCAGGCATTTCATTATAAGCAACAGAAACGGACTAATACACACTTCACTAAAATTTCTGTATCTCTTCCCCTACTCACTAGGCTGCTGCTGGCTCCTCCATAGTTGAAGCAGGGCCAGAGATGAGAGTGAAGGTGAGTCACGTTAGCATTAACCAGGCTGTTGCCAGATATAGTCAACATGATCTGTCATTGGCTTTCTCTGGCCACAGGAGTGGTTTTGAACTGACTTTTGCTCCAGGGCCCTTTCCTGGGCTTCTCAAGAAGTCCCTTGCTAGGTTCCTGCCCGTGTTGCAGTAGCTCATCTTCCCAGGCCACTCACAGGCTTCTCACCTTTGCATCCAAAGGTGCATGTCTAGGTGATCCAGGCACATGGAACTGGCCTTTTAAAGAAGAAATGGTTCCACCTTCAATTTGACTTTCGACTGTTTTATTAAACATGCCTGTAATTAGAACTGCTATTTGTAATTATGTAAATCTAGAACTAATTCTGAGTCACATAGACATACAAAGTATTTTTGAATGGTTTCTATATACTCTGAATTATCTACAAGTGAGAACACTGAGTGAATCGAGGCAGCATTGTGCTTTGCTGTGCTGCCACTTCTCCGGAGTTGGTCAACACTTCAAAAAATCACATCGCCGACAGGGACAGGTGCGGGGCTCATTAAATCCACACCCCTGTGTTATTTGCACTTGTATCTGTCCTGTTTTTAGTGATTCTGTGTATAGGTACAAGCATCCGACCGCTTCATTATGTTCTCAATTTTCTTTAGTTGGATTCAAGCATTTACATAAAATACATATTTTCCTTTGATGTTCTCCTTCATGTCAGAGCATTACGGTAGGTTTACCTTTTTGTTTAACTCTTTGTTATGTATGTAGGAAGGCTATATAGAAATATGAATTTCATTTCAGAGTATATTATATAGAAGACATTGCTAAATATTTGTTATAAAAAGGGCCATTGGATCTGACAGTGTTGAAAAATCACTAATATTGAGTACAAATTCTGAACTTCCAAGCTCATCATCCAAAGCCCTTTACTTTCACAGCTCCCTGCTCTGCCAGGCTCGTGTCCCTGGTGCTTGCCGCATGCATCCTGCACACCAGGCTCTGCAGCAGCCTGTCCGCCTTCCTGCCCCGGTGGGTTGTGTGTCGTCGGCTGGAGGCCGCTCTGTCCCCCGTGCGACCTGCTGCACCTCCCGCTGGCTCTGTGAGCACAGACCGGCCTGCGGACGCCGCACGAGGGACGGCTCTTCGAAAAGCTCGTGGGAAGATTCCTATTATCTTTTAATCCTATTTTCCACGAACTTTTGAAAGTACCGGTATTTATTAGTTTCACTCGATTCTCACGAGGTATAAAGTCAGGAAACATCCATATGCTGCTGTGATACCAGTCCCCTGCGGAGGAAGTGACTAGGTGGATGCGGGAGGGTGGCAGGACAGGGGGGCTCCGGTCCACCCAGGACCCCCGTCCGCACGCCGCCGCTTCTCCCGCCCCCAGGACAGCCGGAGCACCAGGCGACAGCACCGGCAGACCCTGGCGCCCAGAGCAGGAGTCAGATCCGTGGGGAGCACTGGTCACTGGGGACTGTCCCGAGTGCCGCAGCTGCAGAATCTCAGACTAGAGACAGAAGAGCGCGTAACCCCAGCTCCCTCGGGGGAGCGCCACTTCTGAGATCTGCGCCCGAGGTGGCCAGGACTAGCCCTGCCCAGGCTGCTGGCCCGCAGCACCAGCTGCAGGACCCAGAATGTTACATGCAAGAAGTCAAGTAACTGTTTTAATGATAGAGATATACGGCTAGTTTAATATGTGCATATTAATCCTCATATGTAGATATGGAGATATAAAGGAATAGAACTATATAGATATAGAGGTAGTATGTATCCATAGATAATGTCTGAAAAGGGGCACAAGAAACTGTAATAGTCTATGGGGACTGGAGAGTTGGGGACGTGTCTGGAGTCTTTCATAGGGCTCTATGTACATCTTTCTTTTCACCATATGAAATATTTTTTACCATACGTGTAAAAAGTTAGTAGTTTTTAAAAACGAAGCTATCTCATTCAAAAATGAATTCAAAGCAAAGGCCTACCAAAAAGCACTTCTGATATTAATAACTGGACAACACCATCAGATTCTTCTCGAAGCACTTAGATTCTCCCTATTTTGTAGTATGCATCTTGGAATTCAGATTCACTTCTTTAGCACTCTAGGTTGTCTCACAGTTTGAGGTTCAAAAGTATAATGCACTTTTTTTGTTGTTGAAATACTTCTAACCGTGTCTATCAAGAAGTAAAGAACCACAGTGCTTTCAATAGGCAGACTCATGACTTAAAGATAGCTGCAAGGATTTTTATGTCAATTAATTTTTACCTCTTTATCATAAACTAATATGTGCTCATTGTATAAATGAAGAAAATTCAGATAAACAAGAATAGTGCATATTACAACTACAAAGAATGTTTTTTTCAATTTACACAAAATGTTTACCTCCTAAATCGTGCTATGTTTCCATTAATGTTTGCTCTTTCTTTGAAGAGCAAAAGAAAAGAATGTCTGTGAATGTCTCAATATACTTGTGTAGTGCTAACATCCAATTAGGATGTAATGCATAAGAACCCATTTGAAATTGCTGCACCCTGTTCATTAAGTCACTGTGGGATTTCTGAGAAGCAGCGTGAATGATCCATTGCTTTAATTAGACTACGTTAGGCTTTTGAGAGTGGCAAGAGGAAAAAAATACCCTGCCTAGTGGTGGGAACTCTTGGAAGAAAATAAGACAGAGGCAGTTAAATGAAATCTCCTGGGAAGAGAAATTTTCCTTATAATTTTCTTTTCCCGAGAGAATTCAGCTTTTAGAGTTAAAGAACTGGGGTTACTCCATGGCAACTGTCACATTGGGTTCACTTAATTTCATTTGTTGATACCTAGGTTTTTAAAGAAATTCTTCCAATGACGACTGTAGATTCAAAACTTAGCATTGGGTGTCTTCAGCAGAGAAGTGGAAGTTGCTGTGTTACTACATAAAGTTGGTAGAGAACTATTCCGTTATTGCAAAGCTCCTTAATTATCTGACTTCAGGGTTTCAGTTCCAAACTGGGTCCCTGGTAGGTAGAAGAAGGCAGAGGAACGTTCAGAGGACAAGAGGGAAAATGCAGTCACAATCCTTTTAAATAACTGGAGGTCAGTAAAGAAGAGGATGTTAGCAAGTGTTCTGGCCCAGGTGGCTGTCTTGCTCAGCCTTCCGTGCTAACATCTGCTGTTCCAGCAAGTCCTTTAATTAATATGAACCAGACTCCAGTTTTGTCGCAGGTTTAGGAGGTGGGGCACCACACAAACTGTAACACCGTGGGAAGACCAGGGGCTGTGGGAAGGTGTCTGGATTCAGTCATGGAGCTTGGGCACCCAGGTGGAGTGGCTGGACACCTATGTATAAAATGCAGACAAGAAGGGGAAGGACTCAATCAAGATGCCCTGAGAAATAATTGGTAAATGGTAGAAAGCTCGGTCAGTGGGCAGAAAGGCACTCCTCCAAGTGAGTTTGGGGCCTCCATAAGAGAGAGTGGCCGAGATGGACAGTGCAGAGCAGATGGTGCTTGGAGCCAGCCCTTTCATCCGCTTATGAATTAAGGACTATACAATGGTCTTTTAACATTTTGTCTCTCACAGTGTGACCCCAGAGGTATCAGGAACGAAGAGCCACAAGAGTCAAGGACTCCTGGACCTGAAGAAGGCTCTTGCTTCACGGAGGAGCCCAGAGACAGCGCTGTGATTCCCAACCAAAGGGAGAGGAACTCATTCTGAAACCCATTTCTTTATTGCTGGGACTGTTTCTGAGCACAGGCTATGAATGGCGGTACCAGTCATGTTCGTTGAAGCTATTTAGAATATTTTGGAGGGCACATCCAAGGGCCATTTATGGAGTTCCTAGCTAAAAGGTTAAAACAAACAAAGTAACTAAACTAAAATCAACAGTATGACCCTGCCAATTTTCCTATCACTCACAGCAGGTCAAAAAACTGCAAATATTTCACTGGGACGTTTGGTGGGAGGCAGGAGGGTAATATGACCGTAACAAAAGCTTCAAAGCGAAAATGCTCTGGCCTCAGACTTCCAAGAGAAAATGAGAACTAGAATGGCAGAAGATGTCCCCAAAGAAGGTATATTCAGAGAGGGAAAGCCCAGGAGCCCAGCTATGGGTCAGAACTCTGCAAAGAAGACTGGCAAAGACTACTTTACAGGGGAGCAGCTCTTACATTGTCCAAAATGATGACAGAGTTCTGTTTATAGCAGGCAATGTCAGCAGCCTAGTCTCAGTTACAGAAGAGATTTTATCCGCGAGACAGAGGCTCAGGTGCCACAGATAAATAGATCTGGGAGGTCCACAGAAGGCCGTGAGTGTGCCAGTGATGTGGGTGCTGTGAACCCAGACTGCGGGGCACTGTTCTAGCAGCCTGGGGGTTAAGAGGCCACCCAGGCTCATTTGCAAGGCAGCTGAAGTCACACATCTTTCTCTCTGGTTCCTTCCCAAAGTTTCTGCCTTCTCTAACATGCTAGGAAAAGAGATTTAGATGGAAACTAGAATACCAATGAAGAAGACAGTGTGGTTGAGGTCATGGAATAAGAAAAGTAAGAGCAAATGGAGGAATAAACACGACAAAAGAAATTCTGAGACTTCAGTTGAAGAGGCTCTCGGTATATCAGGGTTTGTTTTGTTTTTTGCCTTAGAAAGTGGAAAGAGACTCACACCTAAATTTATCCTGATGACATTTCAGATTTTTGAAGATAAAGGAAAAAATCCCAAAGTACACAGACAAGTAAAACCAGGCTAACCGTAGGGTTTGACTCCAGTCTTCTCTGAAATACAATCATGCCAGAGGGAGTGACACAAAGCTCACAGAGTTCTGGGGAAGGACGTGGCCCATGAAATTTCAGCCAGGACAATTTATCATCACGGCACCAAGAAATGGTAAACATATCCTAAGACCTGTGTATTCAGAGAGCAAACTGCCTGTGTCATATCAGAATATCCAAGAAGAAGGTAACAGGTAAACAATACTGATAAGGATGAAACAAAATACAGTTTCCCAGCAAATAATTACTATTTATATGGTTTATAATATGTAATTAACATGCCAAAATGGTTCTGAAAGAGAAAGTACAGAGCGAAATACCTACTTTCAACATCTGGTTTTAAAATGTAAGATAATTATAACAATTTGGGAGGGAAAGAAAAAAAGAAACTTAAAGCAAGCCAAATTCCTTGTCTTATCTGAGTCACTGAGGCTTTATTGTTAGTCCTGACAGGAAAATAAAGGTTCACATATTGTCAGTGAAAGATGCTTTCTAATAGATTATGGGTAAAATGTATAGTTTCCAAATCAGTAGAAATATAAAAAAACAATAACCAAAATAAACAAACAGAAAAAGTAAAAAACAAAACAACAGAAAAGAAAGCACGAAACATATTTGCATCAACCAAAATAAATGTGAATGGTCACATTCCATGGTTAAAAGATAATGGCTTTCAAATTGGGTCAGAATCACAAGATATAACTAAAGATTGTTTTCAGAAAACATGTAAAACAAATTGAAGCAAAGTATTTGTTACAGAGATGGACAAAAATACACCAGGTGAGAGCAAATAGAAAGCAGAAGTAACCATTTGGATACTAGACCAACTGGAATTTAGGAGAAACCACTTGAACTTTGGGGCTATTTTACAAATAAAAGGCAGAATCCAAAATGAAAATATAATAGTCATGAATAATTAAGGGACCAACAAAAGCACAGCATCAAAAGATATGAAACAAATTCTCATAGTAATGCTTCTAGAATGAGCAAAACAGGAAACGGTGGAAGATTACCTGCTCTTAAATTAAACTACGCTATTATTTTGTAGGGTTTTTAATTTTTTGTTAATGTTTGTATTAGTCAAGATTCTCCAGAGAAATATAATATATATAATCTATATTATATAATATACATAATAGATACATATATAGAGATATATATAATACAGATACATATTGTTAACTTAAGTTTGGCCTAAAGGTTTCTTTAGACATAGTGAACTGTAAGCTAACCTGATGTGTAAGCAGACAGATTGTAACCTAGTCTCAGCAATCACCGGCAGCCAACAGTTCAAACCGTGTGCAAATAAGGCAAACTCCGAGCTGTAACCAATCCAGGTGTTTCTGTACCTCATTTTAATTTTCTGTAGGTTGCTTTCCTATTTATGTCTATAAATCTTACCAGACCATGCAGCAGCCCCTGAGTTGCTCTGAACCTGGTTCTGGCAGCTGCCTGATTTGCAAATCATTCTTTGCTCAATTAAACTCTGTTTAATTTGTCTAAAGTTTCTCTTTTTAAATATTTATATATTATATTACATTACCTTATATTATATTAATAGAGATGGAGATGGAGATAGAGATTGATTTATTATAGAAATTGGCTCATAGAGATTGAGAAATCCCATGACCTGCTGTCTGCAAGCTAGAGAATCAGGAAAAGCCAATGGAATAATTCAGTATGAAGCTGAAGGCCTGAGAACCAGGAGTGCTGATGTCAGAGGGCAGAAGAAGGATGTGCCAGCTTGAACAAAGAGATTGAGTTCACCTTCCCTTTGCCTGTTTCCTGAATGCATTGGATAATGCCCAACCACATTGGTGATAATAATAGTCTTTTCTCACTTCCTAACCATTAGGATGGCTGTTATGAAATAGATATATATAGAATGTTGGTGAGAATGTGGAGAAATTGGAACTCTTGTACACTGCTGGTAGGAATGTAAAATGGTCCACCACCATGGAAAACAGTATAGTGGTTCCTCAAAAAAATAAAAATAGAATTATTATATGATCCAGCAGTTCCACTTCTGGTTTATATCCAAAATGGTTTAAAGAAGGGACCTGAACAGACATGTGTACACCCATGCTCATGGAAGCATTATTCAGAATAACCAAAGGATGGAAGCAATCGAACCGTCCATTGATGAATGAGTGGATGAACAAAATGTGGCAAATATGAACAATAGAGTATTACTCAGCCTCAAAAAGGTAAGAGATTCTGACACACGCTACAGCATGGGTCAACTGTGGAGCATTATGCTGAGTGAAAAACGTCAGACACGAAAGGACAAACACTGTACAACTCCATTTATATGAGGTGCCGAGAGCTGTCTAATTCATAGAGACAGAAAGAGGAATACTGATTGGTCTCGCCTCTCCTGAGAAAGGACAACATCCTGGAGGCCACACCCTGTGTTCAGTGGCTTCCAGTCTGGCTAAAGCTTCCTTTTCTATGAACCACATCCTCTCTCTCTCTCCTTCATCAGTAACATCTGATGGAAATGAATGTCTCCGGCCACAGTCCCCAGGGAGAGAGGAGGAGTTGGAAGTATCGGTTCTATACCTTGTGCCTGGAGTCAGTGCAGGGTCTTGTCCAGAGTGAGGGGACCACTCTGTCTTCAGATTATGTAGACCTCATTACCCCTTCCGCCATCCCCCTGCCCACAGCACTGGTGACAGCAGAAGTCAGAAGCTGGCTGGAAAGAAAGGAAGAAAACGGAAAAGTCATAAAATAGAGGGGAGGAGATAGTGACAGCATGAGAAAGAAACCAATGTCCCTCCCCCCTGCAAAACACTGGGGTGGAAGGAGTGGACAGGACGGTTGCTGAGCCACACTCAGCGCAGCTGGACAACCGAGGCAGGGAGGCGTGAGAATGGGGATGGGTGGCTGCAGCAGCCAGACATCGGGATGGAAGAGCTGTCACATGGGCCTGCTGTCCACCAGGGACAACACCTGAGTGTGGAGGTCTTACTAAGGGGAAATGCAAAGCCACTGAGGTGATGCTGCCTATAGCAGTTCATCCACAGTAAATTTACAGAAGCCTCCGCTCGTTGCAGGAAAGTGCCTGGGAAACGATCCCCATGGGAGTTAACAGTGCAACATGATAGATATCCTCAGATGTAAACCCACAGTCAAGGAAAAGACTCCACTTATCAATTCTTATCAAGGTTTTGGGGTCAGCAAAAGTAGGAATGGACCTTACAAAAGAAAGAAATTGCTGACTCAAAACTGATTGTTCTCGGCTGGCCCGGTGGCGCACTGGATAGTGCGCCACTTGGGAAGCGCGGCGGCGCTCCCGCCCGAGGGTTCGGATCCCACATACAGACCGGTTCCCGCTCACTGGCTGAGCGAGGCGCGGGAGCAACACCGAGGTTTGCGATCCCGTTGCCGGTCCCGGTCCGGTGCGGGGGCAACACTGAGGGTTGCGATCCGTTGCCGGACCCGGAAAAAAGACAAAAAAACAAAAAAAAAAAAAAACTGATTGTTCTCGGCTGACCCGGTGGCGCACTGGATAGTGCGCCACTTGGGAAGCGCGGCGGCGCTCCCGCCCGAGGGTTCGGATCCCACATACAGACCGGTTCCCGCTCACTGGCTGAGCGAGGCGCGGGAGCAACACCGAGGTTTGCGATCCCGTTGCCGGTCCCGGTCCGGTGCGGGGGCAACACTGAGGGTTGCGATCCGTTGCCGGACACGGAAAAAAGACAAAAAGACAAAAAAAAAAAAAAACAAAACTGATTGTTCTGGTTCTGAAAAGTGAAGTTTTCCACTGCTGATGAGAAGATCTCTTGAAGCAGGTCTTGTGGATATTGTCTTAGGTGTGGCTCTAGTCATGGTGGAATTTGAAACCTATGTTGATCCTTGAATGGAGTTTAAGAACTGATGTATTTTCTTTTATATTTTAAAGATATCTAAAGCTTTTTTATCTTAACGAGTTGGATGTGATTTCTGGCATATTGTAAATATTGACATTTTAAAATAAAACTTAAATAGCTCTGATAAATATGGAATATACTCTAAAAAAGAAATATAAACACTATTACAATTTGATCCCCAACATCATTCATTTTTAAAATATATAACACTTCTTTAACAGTCAGAAAATTTACGTCCTCCACTTTCCTCTTAAAAACATATTTCCATCATACTTTCCCCATAGAATTGTGTAGTAATACAATTTTTATGCTTTAAAACCTTATATTCTTTATGTTGTTAAATTTCTTTGAAACAAAAACATTTCCATACATTAAAATTCATATTTTAATTTCCTCTAATTACAAATCTCTAAAGTTAAGATTTCCATTTTAGAATGAATATTATAAATCAAAATACCTTAAACATATCATGAATTTTGACAAATTGTTTTTAAATGAAAAAGTTTTTATTAGAAATGAAGCTCTTGCTAAGATAGATTGGAAGGAGCTTAGGCTTCGTTAAAGGTGCCTTTCCTGAGTGATGTGGGTAATTGTCCCCTTGCTCAGGGCCCCGGAGACTTTTGCATCTTGAGTCATTGTGCCAGAGTTACATTTTCAGTGGTGAATCTTTTGTAAGGTACATGAAAGGCAGTCCTGACAGGGAATTCCAGAAAGCACTAATGCTACTGGCAGTTCAGTGTGAGAAAAGAGAACATGAGAGCCTCGAGGGTCTGAACACCCATTGCCTTGGGCAGGCTTCACGCAAGCTCAGGCACGTGGACCTCAGCAAATGACACCACTCAAGGACGAGGGTCTCCAAGAGCAAGTGGGATATAGCCCAGTGGGGCATGGAATGACACTATTTGAACTCTACATTTTTTAAAAACTTTATTTCTAAATTTTCTACATTTTCTATGGTGAAGAATATTTTGAGTATAAGTTCTAACACATTGATAAAGTAGAATAAGGGTGTAAATGTGAAAATCACCTTTCCAGCGCAGGACAGTGATGAGCGTGATCTTAGAACCATATTAACCCATTTCGATGTGAAGCAATACCCCACTTATGACTGAAATCTGTGCGGCAGATTTCTCAAATGAGGGTCCACAGATGTATCACCAGGGCCTGTGAGTTCTCTGGCATGCCATACAAATTATGTTTTCAGTGTAATGATAGCCTGGAAACAGTGTAACTGCAGTGTAGTCTGAACCATCTTGATGTCCTCTGTGCAATGAGGGCGCAGGTCTGGATCCTGGGTCCTCTTTTCCTCCAGCTACATCCACTCCCTGTGTCTCTTCGCTCAGTCCCCTGGCTTTAATGCCATCCATCTGCTTCCGATCTTACATTTACGTCTCCAGCCCAGACCTCTCTCCCAAGCTCCAGATGCTTGAACCCGACTTACACTCTACTTGGATGCCTGCACACGTCTCGAAGGTAGTTGGGTCAGAACTGAACCCCTTACCTTTCCCCATCCCCGAACCTGCTCAACCTGCAGCTTCCTCACCTGGGTAGAAGGAGGGTCCATCTTTCCAGAGTGACGTTCTGAATGTCAGTCTCTGCTTGCAGCATGTGGTGGCTGCCCATTCAGCTCAAAGGAGACGATGGGGTGCCCTCTGATCCTCTGGAGCTACAGTCTTGCCCCTCACTTCTCCCTCAGCCTGCCTCACTATGCTCCCGTAACATTCTCGGCTGTGTCCTGAGTCCATGGGGACCTTCCCACCTGCAGGGGCCAGCCGGGACTGTCCTCTTGCTCAGCAGCCGCCAGGGTCCCCCTCACCTCTTCCCTCCTTTTCAACGAGGCTGCTCCAACCCCCACCTCATCCTGCAACCTGCCCCACCCTAGCCCTGGCACCCCTAAACCCTAGTCTACCTTTTTTTTTCTTTAAAAAAAAGCATTTGTCATTTTTAAACTCACTATCGAGTTTACTTATTGATGTAACTCATCTTCTGTGTTTCTCTGCTAATGTATGAGCTTCATGAAGACAAGAGTCTCATCCATTTCGTTCAGATGTGTGCAGATGCTAGAACTGAGCCTGGCGCCTGCTGTGTGCTCACAAAGCACTGACGAGTGAGCGAGTGAGCAGAAGCAGGCAGATCCCGCAGAGCTGGCTGCGGTAATGACGGCTCCCCCAGCCTCCGGTAGTCACAGCGCAGGTCGTGGACCTCGCCCAGCACTGGGAGCTGAGGCTCACAGAACTCCGTGCAGCCCGCGGCCTCTGCACAACCTCAACGACGCACCAGCATCAACGATCAAAATTACAGGGAAGACTGTTTTCTGTTTCCAACTCCAGAAATAATTTAATTGGATACCCATTTATTGTAGATTTAATAACACCACAACGCTGACCTTATTTTCAGATGAACTAGGCAGTTTTACAAGTTACTATGTGACATCTCTTCTAGGCATTCAAGGATTGCTTGCTGGCAGAATTTTGGTTAAATATGAGTTCTGTTATCCTGAACTGAAAAAACCTTGAAGTTATTAATACCACTTTGCCCATCAAACTTAGTCAAACAGAAATTCTTTAAGATAATTTCACTCAAGTTAAAACATAGAAAGAGGGGGCTGGCTGGTTAGCTCTGTTGGCTAGAGTGTGGCACTAGTAACACCAAAGTCCAGGGTTTATCCCTGTGCTGACCAACTGCCAAAATATATATTGGTACAAGATTGGGGGGAAATTCCACCAAGAAAGACATAAAGAATCATGCCTCACTGAGGAAAGAATACACTAACCTCAAGAAAAGACATGGGACCCCCGTGTTCTCACCTCACCATGGAGAGGACAGCCAGGGCAGGGTGACCTGACGCATACATGGTGTCCGTGGCCATTGAGGGACCTCCCCGTGGGTCTCTGTCTTCCCAGGGCAAGTATGACAGTGCAGTGTGGTCAGTGGGGACAATCCAGTGCAGCACGCCACAGCTGGGCCTGGGTGCTGGGCATGCACAGGAGCTGAAAGGGGCAGCCCCTGCCATCAGGGGAGGCAGTTGCCAACCCTGGGGAGAAGGGGTCCCTTGGCCTTGGCCCCTGCAGGCAGCCAGAGTGGAGGCATCATGATTCTGCTAAGTGCATCACAATGTTTTTCATATTTTAAGTAACAACGTACATAATAAAAATAATTTAAATCAATAATGAGTGTCCATTACTTTACTTTAATGGGTTCCATACCACACTCAAGTTTTAAAAATCCTGCCTGATAAGCAATGACATTTAAAAATAGCCTCATCCCTCCAGGACTTTTTACTTTCCTACTGACAAATACTTTAGGAGAACTGACCACCATGCAACACCACCTAAACCCTCCCGGCAGGGCATGCGCTGTGGGGCCTTCCCACCTGGGTGAGCTGCAGTGGACAGAAGCGAGCCACCTATTCTCCTTCAAGGCAGTGATGTTTCCCATGGAGAGTTCTTCCAAGGCCTGGATGTGTTCCAGAGACCAGACTAGTGCCGATCCAGGACCTTGTCAGATACGAGGTGATGCACCTCCAGCTCCAAATTCAAATATAACATATCCTATGGTTCAGTAAGTAGGGAACGAATATTTTCCCTACCACAAGGCATTGCCAACAGCTTAACTAAAGACCAGACTGTCACACAGCAGCTGCTCACTGACCAGATAAGGACTGTGGGATCAATGAGACTGGCAAGCTCTGAATTGAGGGTGTTTCTGTTTTCTGGGTTTTTAAAAAAATAACTACTCTTCAAAAATGATATGTGTGTATCTGACAGATGAAGATTTTAAAGGATAATTTTATCTCCTTGGTTTTCCAGTTAGACATATTAAAGGACTATTCCAGTCTCTAGAAGCTAGGATACTTTTAAAGCCCAGATGACCAACTGCAAGTCCGATTAGGTGAAGAGGGCTTGGCCCTTGGGTTCTGGGAGTCGGTGCCACTACTGCATTTCCTAAAGAAAACATCGTCTTCTCCATGGAGCATGTTCCACTTCTTGGTTCCTTATTTTGATGCTACCACATCAATGGAAATCTTGTGAAATTAGCCAGAGTTCATTTGAAGTGTTGGAGGCTACACTTTATGACCACTTTTTACTTCATAAACAAAAAAATTTTCCATGAAGATTTCTAAGGACTTTCTTTCACCATTCCTTTATACGTTTAGTGCGTTTCAGAATAACATCCTACACCTGACAGTACAGCGTGGCGGGCAGACACTCGGCTTCCAGCGGAGAAGCCAACCTTAGCTTCCAGCAGATCCACATCGGCTCTGTGCGTGAGAATTGATCAAGGAAAGAACTTGCTTAATTTCTGGAGCCCTCAGCCAGTCTGCAAAGCACTTTCCCCTATGGTCTTTTTTTTTTTTTCCTTCCGACACCCCTAGGAAGTATCTACTACTATTTCTGTTGAAAGGATGTAGTTAATCAAGACTTAGAGAAATTGGAGCTCACCTAGGTAATAAGTTACAAACGAGGGAGGAAACAGTGTTTTCTGACCGTCAACACTTCCCACCGTGTTGTGCCACCTCGTGATCCAAGTGTGAGGCACAGGTGAAGTGCACACTCCCTGACAGCTGCTACCACCGCAGGCCACAGGCCTACAACAGATCCCAATGGCGAGAGTCCGAAACATGCCTTCAGATACACCACCATGTGACAATCTCACAAACCTTATGGGCACCACTCCACTTAGAAAATGTGTTGAGATGAAAAATAAGCCTATTGTTTAAAGAACCCTGAAGGCTTATAGTGCTTGAAGTTCTGTTTTAAAATATCATTTATTTGTTTCATTATTAATTTACTCTAGTACTATTCGATGTCCTCCTGAAGGATTTCTGGAAGAGAAAAAGATTGATTTACAAAGCCAAAAATAAGTCACATGCAAATTAATACTGAGTATTGTCAATACAGTTTCTGATATACGGTGCTTTCGTGACCCCTGGACCATAACCACCTTCTCTTAGTAGACAGAAAATTATAGAAAGCAAAATGGAAGATTAAAAGAAGCAAAATAAATACTTTTCAAATCCAGTGGCTCTCGGCAGGGTCGGCACCAGGGTGAGGTAAGTTGAGGTACTTGCCATGGGTGGAAAGCTTGAGGTAATATTAAAAGGCACAGTAGTGAAGAGAAATAGCATTTTAAAGCGATCTTTGAAAAAATCAAATAAATGTAATAAATCCGTGATCAATCAAATATGAATGTTTTAGATGAAGACAGGATCGGTATTACTGATCATGCCTTTTGCCATGGGCCCCTTATGGGCTGACACAGCACCACTCTTTGTTCACAATTTTGATATTTTGTTCATTATGAATTTTTTTTGCATTCATTTTGTGTTTTCAAAAATATTACATTAGGGCCGACCCCATGGCGCACTCGGGAGAATGCGGCGCTGGGAGCACAGCGTTGCTCCCGCCACCGGGTTCGGATCCTATATATGGATGACAGGTGCGCTCACTGGCTGAGCGCGGTGCAGCCGGTCTCAAAGAGGACAAAAAAAAAAAAAAATTACATTAAAATTACATTTATAAATTTTGTACCCAAGGTGAATGCCTACTCACCTCGCCTTTGTCCTGATCCTGGCTCTCAACAAATACCCTCTTCTCACTCATTACCTACATCAGTCATGATCTTAAGGCTGTGCAGGTCACCACGTGCAGGGGTATGTTACCCGCCCCCAACACTTTGAGAGCCCCTCTGCTCACCAGGCCCCTCGCTGCGATGCAGACGGTGTCCTACAGACACAAGATGTTGCAGGAGCCGGCAAGCGGCAGCGTGGAGCGGCCACTGCACCCGCAGGTTCCCAGGCCGGGGGCAGCGTGCTGTGCAGCTGCCTGATTCTGTGGCTGTGTCATGAAGACATGAGCAGATCGAGGTCTAAGCGCACGAGCAAACACCACACCTCCGCACGTGCCCGGGAAAGGAGCTTTAAAACAATTTGAGCAAATGTCCTGCCTTTTAGAGTCTCTCCGGAATAGGCAGATCGACCACCAGATGTTTCAGAGATAACATCTCACACGGGGAGGTGAGATGAACACCATGCAGCTGACACCGAGTCACTGCAGGGTCCCACAGCTTCCTCCCAGGGACGGGCATGTGCCAGCACCTGAGGCCCTCGCCTTCAATGGTATGTTATCACGGTTGTTGTGCTCAGAGAATACACAGAACAAAACACAACATGCTTTTCTAGTCTCACAGCACAATCAACACAGAAGATTTCTGTGACCAGATGTGTGGGGGTCCCCCCCATCAGCAAGCAAACAGGTAGCCGATGCCACAGCACCACCAGCGGGGCGTCCTCCAGTCCAATTCCAACACTGTGTACCTGGAGACAGCGTCAGAGCCCACAGGGCGAGGGCTCAGTCCCTAAGGCTGCCCGCACTTCAGATGCCAGTAGCAAGCCCAGGCCTCTGGAACTTCTGACCAACCAGCTGTAAATCAGGTTCCCCCAACCCCCTCCTTGGGTTTGATTAATTTGCTGGGCGGCTCACAGAACTCAGGGAAACATGTCTTTACATTTACCAGATTCTTATAAAGGATATTACAAAGGATACAGATGAAGAGATGCATAGGGTGGGGTGTGCGGAAGGGACACAGAGCTTCCATGCCCCCCTGCCAGGGCACCACCCTCCAAGAACCTCCACATGTTCAGCTGTCCTGAAGCACCCTGAACCCTCTGCTCCGGAGTTTTTATGGAAGCTTCATGACATAAGCATGACTCATTAACTCACTGGACACTGGTGATCAACTTCTCAGTCCCTCTCCCCTCCCTGGAGGTTGGGGGCTGAGACTGGAAGTCCCAACCTTCTAATCCTGCCTTGGTCTTTCCCAGGACCAGCCCCCATCCTGAAGCCACCCAGGGGCTGCCAGCCACCATTAGCATAGGGAAAGGCAACACTCTGGAGATTCTAAGGATGTTAGGAGTTGTGTGCCAGGGGACAAGATGAAGACCAAATACGTATTTTCACAATATCACAGGGGGAAGTGGAAATTGTAGAATGCAGTTAGTTAATAGAGGGGAGTGGGCAAGATTGTGAGAGCAGATGACGCACACGAGAGCCTCCACTGGGAAAGTGCTTGCAGGAGAAGATGAGTCGGCAATGGGACAAGAAGCGGAGTCATGCCTCATGGTGACGCCTGATGGCTAGAACCCAGCAACTGCAGACCACCAACTTCAGGTTGCAGTGACTAGGACCGTGTGAGGCCCAGGACTTTTCGGATGACTCTCCCTTCCACCATGGTAATTAATCTAACAAGAGGGTGGGGCAGGGCTGGCCCGGTGGCGCACTGGATAAGTGCGCGCTTGGGAAGCGCGGCGGCCCTCCCCTCCGAGGGTTCGGATCCCACATACAGACTGGTTCCCGCTCACTGGCTGAGCGAGGCGCGGGAGCAACACCGAGGGTTGCAATCCCGTTGCCGGTCCCCGGTCCGGTACGGGGGCAACACTGAGGGTTGTGATCCGTTGCCAGGACACGGAAAAGGACAAAAAAAAAAAAAAAAAAGAGGGTGGGGCAGCATTCAACACATGGGCTGAAGGAGGGTTTGCAAGAGCACAGCAAGGCCTGGGGCAGAGGTCACGGCCCTGCCAGTGCAGGTATTGTGCAGATGGCCACTGAGGGGTCGTGCATAGCATGCAGGCGAGTCCCTTGGCCAAGCTTGGGATCCTCGGGGCTCTAGTGAGCCCAAGCCAGAGCAAGACAAAACGGGGAGCCACAGGGTCAGCTTGTCTATGCTGCCTTGTCTCTACCCCAGCAACCTACACGGTAGGAATTACAAGGGAGGAAGCGAGTTCGGAAAGGCTTGTCAGCTTCTCTGAAGTCTTGCAATAAATAAGTGGCAGGGATGAGACCAGAATACAGTCTGTTTGATCTCAGGGACCATGGTCTTTCCACCGTGACAAAGCCTTCAAAACTTGTTTCAAAAGTACTTAAAACATAAACAAATACTTAAACCAGTAAGACCATTTGAAAATAGAGAATTCTTACAAGCAAAGATCAACAAAACATCAAACACCAAACTGGCAAAAGGTCAATAAAACTCAATGGCCCCAGATTAGACCAGTACTATGAAGTAAAATATACCACAATGCTTTGAATCCATAATGACCTTGATTTCAACAATTGAGAGACACTAGCCTTTGATACCAATTCAAAGACACCAAGTCAGGATGGCAAGAAGAATAAAGGTGGTATTAGGATATCACTGGGGCTTTCCTCTGTAGTCTGTATTTTATATGCTGTTTTGTTATGAAAGATTTTAAAGCTTTGCTCTTGTTTTGTAAACACATTTTATGATCTTCAGGTTGTTATCAAGCACAAAATATACAAACCGCAAATATGTTTAGGTTTTGTACTGAAGAATTAGACATTTCAGGGATTCACAGTAAGGTTTACAAAATCTAATTCTACAAAAGAGAAAATCAACGTTTTATTTCATGATTTGGGCATAAGTAAGACTCCTTTTTTGCTATCTGTCAGTAAGATGAATTGAAGTAGGTCACATTTCAGTAAAGAAGTAAGCAGCGTGTGTGGTGGCCCTGATGCGCATTTGCAGCCCGCAAGCACAAGCCCTGGCAGGCAGCAGGAGCCTGGCCACTAGGTCACGGTGCTGAGATCCATCACCATGTCTGAGCCAGAGCAGTGCTTCCTGGGCTGCTCCCAGCCAGCACCTGAGCACACAGGGGTCCCAGGCCAGACCTGTCTTGGGAAGACGTGGACTCCTATGATAGCCAGCCATGTCTCAAGGCCCCAGCTCTCCTGCTGAACTGGGAGGCTCTGTCTGGCTACTGCTAAGCTATGGCTAAGGCCTGGAAGCCTCACAGCACCAATTGCCTAGCTCTTAATCCTGTTCAGGCACCAATTGTAAAGCTAGGGGACCATGCTAGTTGTCATGGCTCTTTTACCTGCTGGTAATCCTGCACCAACTGGGCTGATAGTTGAGCTAGGGCTGGGTCTGGAGCTCCCAGACCCCCCAAGCCCGTTCACAAACTGGGTCACAAACCCTTCACACGCCAGGCTGGGTCACCAGACCCCATCATGCAGGGCTATAAGCTAGGCAACCGGCCACACAGTCCTTGGAAGCTGCAGGTCTGGTAAAACATGGCTGTGCAGAGCAGGCACCCGAGGCAGTAAACACCAACCAAAGTGGCCCCACCTTGCAGGTGCACTTACTCTACCCCCCCCACACACCATTTACTGAACCTCCCCTATCCAGCCCTGAGGCGAGAGGAGCCTGACCAAATTGTTCCATTTTCTTTTTTTCCTTTTTTTTTTTTTGTCTTTTTTCGTGTCTGGCAACGGATCGCAACCCTCAGTGTCACGCCCGTACCAGACTGGGACCAGCAACGGGATCAGAACCCTCAGTGTTGCACCTGCACCTCGCTCAGCCAGTGAGCGGGAACCGGTCTGTATGTGGGATCCGAACCCTCGGCGGGAGCGCCACCGCGCTCCCAAGCGGCGCACTGTAGCAGTGCGCCACCGGGCCGGCCCCAAATTGTTCCATTTTCCCAACAGGCTCCCACCAGTCTTTCTTCCTTCAGGCCAGGATTGTGGGACAGCTAGCAGCTCTCCCAGTGGCACCAGCTCCTCTCCTCTTCCTCTCTTTTTGGTCATCAGTGGAATCCTCATGTTTGTGATACTGTCTGGTTGTCTGCTGCTCAAAGGACATGGACTAACACTGAACATAAACATGAGGGAAAACCATGGTAATTCATTTTCTTAAATTTTGTATTTATTTCTGAAGCTTTAGAACTCAGTACAGTTCCTTTTACACAGTACATACTCAAGTTCTTCAGAAGAACAAATGAATTGAATATTATACTAAAAGTGTGTAAAACATGTAGCTTCTAATTGCAACTAAACCTTACATATTTGTAATCTTCCTGTCTTACAGTGTTTTATCCATAAAGGACAAGCAATATGTCTAATAGAATCTCTGGTTTTAAAAAAGTTCCCAATACTAACTGAAAGCCAAATTCATACATTTAGGCATTAGATTAAAAAGTCTCTTAACACACCACTTCACTGTAGAGAGATGACATATCAACACGTATTACGCAAAATGAAGTAACAAGCTCATCTGTTACGTTACTTTTCCTTGTCATTTGTAATGTTATCATGTCCTAAGACGTGGCTTGGAACCAACCCTTCATTTTCCAGAATAGCATAAAAATGTCAAATCTATGTTACCACCAATCAAGTGGGTGCCTTGGAAACCACGCTGGAGCTGTTACTCTGCCAGTAAAATCCCTGTTTTCTTTCTGACAATTCTAGGGTGCTCACTAAGAGCCAAGTGCCAGCATAGTTCAGCCTAAGCAGAAAATAAAAGTCCCTTGAGCACTTATCTTATGGTTTTTAATAAAGTGCTCTCTCACTTTCATGCAAGCTAGACAAAGTTAATTAGCTTGGATATGAGAAGCTGTTTCCTGTCCTCTTTCCCCTTCAAGCACTAATTAATATTAATGAGTAAAGGGATAAAATTACTAAGTACTCCTATAATTGTACTAGTGGATCATTTCCATGGGATGATCCTGAAATCCAGATATATAGAACTAAACGTGGACTCCCAGCCAGGAGAGAGCTGCCTGGCCTCGGTGAAAATTTCACAGAAAACCCTGATAAGAAGGCTATCCCCACCTGCAGGGATGGATGTAAGAGGATTATTGTGCAGGGACTGATTGATTTGCAAACAGTCATGTTCTCCTTTTCCCTTCCTTCCTATTGCCTATTTTTCTTTCTTTCTTTCTTTTTTCTTTTTTTTTTTTTTTTCCTGTTTGGCAGGGAGAAGCAGTGAGATTTGAGATTTTGCCATGTACATTGTTTTAACTCTTTCAGTAAAAAGCCTTCAGGCTTTTATCCCAGCCCTTCGTGAAGCTGAGAAAACAAAGGAGAGCCCACAGTTTTTTCTTGAAGGGAAGCTCTTGAAGGAAGATGTCAAAGAATGTGATGCGATGGAAAGCTGCTCTAGAAACAGATATGATGTCAAGACTTGCAGAGAGCGGGGCCTAAGCTCCTTGGGCCGCTCCTGCGGGCACTTGAAAGTCATCTTCAGTTTAAGGTGTTTTCAGCATGTTAATTAGGCTGCTGAGCTTTGAGACAAAGGAAACCCACGTCTCTAGGGATGTGGGAATTGTCCAACCACCTTCACTCCCTATTTCTGGTGTCTCAGGGACTGAAATCTGACCCAGAGATGGCCTATAAGGGTCCCCCATTAGTGCTTTCCCCTCATACATTGAAAAACGGCATCTGTTGAAGTGCAGGGTCTGAAAAATAAGAAAAGACTGTAAGAAAATGAAGAGGTAGGCATCTTTTCAAAGGAAATATATTGTGTTAGAGAATAAAAAAAGGTAATATGTAGTGAAATGCATAAGTACTCATAAAAGCTACACTTGTATTTAATAAGATGTTTTATAAATAGTAGGAAGGTCTTATATTCTTTGGAGGGTTTTAGACATCTTGGTCGGCAGTGTAAATAGAAAGACTACATGGCTGACTGACAGAAACAGGAAAAAACACAAGTCTCAATTATATTTACAAGTTGATATAATTTGGACATGTGTTCCCCCAAAGCTCATGTTGAAATATGATCCCCAATGTGACAGTGTTGGGAGCTGCTTGGGTCATGGGGACGGGGGTCCTTCATGAATAGATTAATGTCCTGGGGGTGGGGGTAGTGAGCTCTCGTTCTATTAGTTCCTGCAAAAGCTGGTTGTTAAAAGGAGCCTGGCACCTCCCCTCCCTCTCTCTTGCTTCCTCTTGCCATTTGATCTCTTTGCACCCGCCACTCTCTGCTGTTTTCTGCCATGAGTAGAAGCAGACTGAGGCCTGTGCCAGATGCAACTGTCCCAGAATCATGAGCCAAATAAACCTCTTTTCTTTATAAATTACCCAGTTTCAGGTATTCTGTTATAGCAACACAAAAACGGACTGATACACAAGTAATTAAGGATAGGGCAGGAATGTGTCCAAGTGATAGAAAGTCTGTACAGTATTTAAGCTCTGCCTGTCTCCCTCACAAATGTCTTTGTTACAGATTCTGGCCTCATCAGGAAAGCCACATGCAAGTTAGGACACCTTAAATGCTTACAGCGTGGGGACAGAGTTCCGTAAATGTTTGGGGGATGGTCTCAGAGTCATAAATAAAAACCATGGAGTGAGGCTTGGGTAATGCGGATCTGCTGTGGACCCCACAGCCATGTCCCCTGTCCTCTCCTGCTAGCTGTTGTTGCAAAGAGGGGGCCTGGCAGGGGGGACCTTAAGCTCTTCTCTGGTGAAGTGGCATTTGTGAACTGTCTTTGCTAGCAACTTAGGGGCCTGATGCCTTGATAGCTTTTCCTGTCCCTTGCTACCTCTAGAAGGGTTTAGATAGAACAGGCAGCCAGAGGAAGAGTTAACACTTCATCCTGTTTTTCTTTTCTACCCTCTGAATTGCTGTTTGGACAAAGATAGACTAGAGCTCATGAGCAAAGTCTCACCCAGACACTCTGGAAAGGAAAAGGGACTGTGTAGAATACGCATTTACTTACATCGAATGCTAATGATCCAAGCATTCCTTTACTGAAAGATGTTTCTTCTTTATGCGGTGC
The DNA here is from genome assembly GCF_000696425.1 of Galeopterus variegatus. Classification (NCBI taxonomy): domain Eukaryota; kingdom Metazoa; phylum Chordata; class Mammalia; order Dermoptera; family Cynocephalidae; genus Galeopterus; species Galeopterus variegatus. Next base: position 144,505 of record NW_007731558.1, read on the forward strand.
TGTACGATTCATAACAATGCTCCTGAGGTCAGGGTTAGCTGAATAAGCGAACAGCAAGAAAGGATAATTTCAGGGGCTCTAGAAACTTTTTCTCACCCCATTGCCCTTTTCCCACAATTAAAGAGAGGGTTTAAAGAGCAATTATTACACAAAGAGGGAGAATATTACACGCATATTATGCAAATGACATATAATCTCCACTTAAAAAAGACCGAGAAAAAGCCGTTCAGGTGCCTCTGCACCTTTGTGTTGGAACCCCCTTCCGTCGTAGTGTCGTCTTATGAAAGTCTTACTCTAGGTTTTGACTGGACTGCATGAAATCCGCATTTAGCAGGTGCACGTGTTTCCCTCTTGGCTGCCCGCGTCTGCGTCCCCAGCTGCTTCCGCAGGGGCCAGGGCCGGGCTGCCCCGCGCCTCCTCTCCAAGGTGTCAAGTCCGTCCCGTCTCACCTGGCTGCTGCAACACCGTTTTCCCTGCGTCCTGTCGTACCTTTGTGACAATAGGCTTATATGAGAATCCCAATTCCAGAACTTGGGTTTCTTTTTTTTTTTTTTTTTTTTTTTTTTTTTTTGTCTTTTTAGTGACTGGTAAGGGGATTGCAACCCTTGGCTTGGTGTCGTCTGCAGTCTGCACCGCGCTCAGCCAGTGAGCTCACCGGCCATTCCTATATAGGATCTGAACCCGTGGCGGCAGCGTCGCTGCGCTCCCAGTGCTGCACTCTCCGGAGTGCGCCACGGGCCCGCCCAGAACTTGGGTTTTTAATGGGAAGAGGAAAGAAATCTGAACGTAGTGTTGGCCAAAGGGAAGGAAAGCAGGGTGTGTGCACGTGTGTGCGCTCGTGTGCGTGTGTGCACATGTGTGTTCATGCAGGTAGAAGTTTGTTAATGCCAGACCAGCTATCCTGTTTCTCTCCATTTCCCAAGTAAAGGGACATGTGGGACTGAAAAAAAGTTGTGGGTTCTCAAAAAGGTCTGAACTGGAATGGTGTCTAGTTCCTAAAAGACTAGAACCTTGACAGCTGGGAGCTATGGCTCTGCCTCCTCACAGTCTCATCCTGATTCCCCACCCTCTGCCCCTCCCAAAACATTTCAAATGGAAGCTCCAAGGCATCCAGTCCCTCCAGTGAAGTGGCCTTCTGGCACGCCATTGGGTCACAGACCTTGTCTCACTGCTCATCTGCCCACCTGGCAGGGGGCGTGGGACAGAAGTGCAGTCACACACCCGTGTTGACCTTTAGGCCCCTGAAGAATCCTGGAAGAGAGACACACAGGGTTCTCATGGGACCCAGCATATGACATTCCTTACTACTGCTATGTCTGTTCTACAGGGAGATTTCAAGAGTGTGAGTCCTGAGTCGAGTTTCACTTCTCTCTTGCATCCTTTGATGCCATCAGTCACCTGAGCTCATCTGCGGACAGGCCATTTACAGATGCATTTAACTCAGCAGAGTAGTCCCAACCAGCTTTCCTTTCTCTAAGGTAGACTCCTGGGGAGAGTGAAAACCCATTCTGACTGAGAACATAAACAGGTTTTGCCCAAGAATACGGTTTATGAACATGTAATCACCAGGAGGAATCATGAGGAGCCCTCCTTAGGCATATCGGCCCCAGGTATCAGACGCACCTGGGTCAGAGGTACCAGGTGGCAGTAATCAGGGAGCACGTCCAGGGACCAGAGCTGCAGAGGAGGGAGGTCGGGGTGCCAGTCCTCACTCCAACGCTCGTCCTCCAGGTGATCTTTGAATAAGTCACTTCAACCTTATGTGCCTCTGTTTACTCATCTAAAAACTGGACATAACAATGGTATCTAACCCATGTATATATGTGTATATATGTATATGTGTGTGGATGTATGTACATGTATATGTACTAAACACATCAGTTACATGAAATAAACTCCCCTTTCAGTTAAAAAATATATATATACATACGTATAGATACACACACACAGGAGGGGTCTTCAAAAAGTTTATGGAAGGATTCATCTTATCTTTTAATTCAATTTTTCCATAAACCTTTTGAAGTACTCTCGTGTGTGTGTGTATTTTTTTAACTAAGAAGAGAGTTACTATTTCTTGTAGCTGATGTGGCTCAAAACAAGTGACCTGTCAGGGACCTGACCTCTCTCCACTGCACAGCTGTGCTTGCCACATCATCAGTTTTATAGGGTTGCAAATTTCAAAATTATTGTCATTTTTAATGTACATATAATTGTACCTATTTATGGGATACAATGTTATATTTGAATACATGTATAAAATGTTTGATGATCAAATTAGGGTAATTAGCATATCCTTCACCTCAAACATTTGTCATTTCTTTGGGTTGGGACGATTAAAACCTTCTTTTCTAGCTGTTTGAAATTATACAGTAAATTGTTGTTAACTGTAGTCAACCTTCGTTGCTACAGAGCACGAGAACTAACTCCTCCTGTCTAGCTATGATTATGTATTCACTGACCAGCCTCTCCCTGTTTCCCCATCCACTCCCCTTGCCAGCCTCTGGTAACCATTATTCCACATTCTGCTTCTACAAAATAAGTTTTTAGCTCCTACATAGAAGTGAGGACATGCCATATTAGTCTTCCAGTGCCTCACTTATTTCACTTAACATAATGTCCTCCAGGTTGATCCATGTTGCTGCGATCGACAAGATTTCATTCTTTTTTATGGTTGAATAGTGTTCCATTGTGTGTGTATACCACATTTTCCTTATCAAGTTGTCCATCACTGGACATTTAGGTTGATTCCATACCTTGGCTATTGTAAATAGAGCCACAACAAACATGGGAAAGCAGGTATGCCATCACCATGATGGTTTCCATTCCTTTGGATGTATACCCAGAAGTGGGACTGCTGGATCATATGGTGGTTCTGTTTTTACTTTTTTGAGAAACTTCCATACTGTTTCCCATAATGGCCGTAATAATTTACACTCCCACCAACAGTTTCTACCTCATGTGTTTTTGTAAGAATTAAATGGTTTAATAGATCCAAAGTGCTTAGAACGTGTCTATTACATAGTTAGTGCCATATGAGTGTTAACCATCTGTTATTATTATGATGATTATTATTATTACATAGATAGAAAGTTTCTAGAAATAAGCATCCAGCATACTAGTTAAGGTCAGGGAAAATCTAGCTGATATGTCCAAAATTAAAAAAAAAAAAAAATCAAAATGAAAAATACCACCTCTGAGGAAAGTAGGAGCAGGAAGTTTGGAAAATGAAATTTGCTTGCTGGAGGCTGAGATCTGAGTGGTTACCAGGAGAACTCCAGTTCTTCACAGGCTCCTGGTCTCAGTGGAGAGATAAAACAGCAACACAAGCAGTTTTGTTTGCTGCAAATTGGCACATTTGGGGCTTCTCCTGATTGAAGATGATCTAGGTTCATTATGTTTATCTTTAATTTTATTTATTTATTTTTTAATATAAAATTATTTTATATTCAATAATTTTAATGGCTTTTAAAGGGATCCAAACCCTCGACCTTGGTGTTATCAGCACCATGCTCTAACTAAGTGAGCTATCTGACCAATTCTGATGTTTATCTTTTAAAAAGTAAAACAATAACATAAATTTTATAAATGTTGGCTGTATTATTGTTATTATTCTTAAGGTAATTAGCCCATGCAATTAAATAGTCACTAAAGACACACAGTCAGGGTGTGCAGATGACACTGAAATAGGCGTTTGGCTTTTGGATTTCCAAAGGTCAGGGTTAAAGCAGGCATTTAATGTCATGTTTTGGCCAAGTCCTAAGGTCAAAGCTGAATTTCAGGGCATTTCTATAAAACTGACAACTTTGTGACAAGATGAGTCAAGAAGAAAGAGAAAGAAGCACAAATAAATAAAACCAGGTAAATAACACTGTACAACTTTATGCCAACACATTTTAAAATGTAAACAAAGTTAATTACTAAGACAATATAACTAACTGAAAAAGCAACTCAAGGTGAAATAGAAAGCTTGCATACCTCTGTAACTGTATTAGTCTGTTTCTGTTGCTTATAACAGTAATACCTGAAACTGGGTAATGTGTAGAAAAATCTAATATTTATTACTTACAGTTTCAGAGACTGAGAAGCCCTAAGTCCAGAGAACACATCTGGTGAGGACGTTGTTGGTGGAGACAGCAACGCAGGGAGTCATATGGCGGAGGGCTGTGCAGAGAGACAGCTTCTCACGTGCTCTCCTTTTAAAGCCATCAGAACCATGCCCACGACCACTGTTAACCTTCAAATGGGTTAATCCATCCAGTAGGCATGGTCTTCCCAATCTAATCACCTCTTCAAGGCCTCACCTTTCAGTTACCATATTAGGATGTCTCACCCTCAACAGTTACAGTTGGGATTAAGCTGCAGCGAGTTTTGGGGATGTTCATCCACAAGATCACTTGCTAGAGTGATGGGGACAGAGACAGCAGGAGCAGAGACCAAAGCTCTTCTCCCTCCTGCCTTCCATTCTCCCTCCAGTGCCCCTAAAAGGACGTCATCTGGCAAAGGAGCAGCATTTTGCAGAGACTTGGCCCAGCATCACGTGGAGGAGAACAGAAAATGGGCTCAAAAGGAGAGCAAGTAGCTTACTCCAGCCCGTATGTGTACAGAATATTTTAATATTTAGAATATTTTAAATATCTAATTATTAAGTGACATTAAAGAAGACTTAACCAAATAGAGAAATATACTGTTTTCGTAGACAAGATGTCATATTCCAAATTTTACCTATAGATTCAATATAATTCCAATGAAAATCCCAATAGCTTTATTTTTGGTAGAACTTGTACATATAGAATTCTGAAATTTATACAGAGAAGCAAAAACCCAAGAAAAGTGAAGCCATTCATGAAGAAAAATAACAAAATATCAAATTATTATTATTATTATTTTTCTTTTTTTTAAAGATGACCGGTAAGGGGATCTTAACCCTTGACTTGGTGTTGTCAGATCTACCTGGCACTACTTAAAAAGTGGAACACTTGAGCTTACTGTAGATCAGAATTTCCATTCCCAGGTGTATTTCCATGAATATAAGTTCTAGAAGTCACATGCAAAAACATTCATAGCAGCATTATGGGGTTACTTCAAAAAGTATAGAAAATGGAATTAAAAGATAATGTAAATCTTTCCATAAACTTTTTGAAGATATCTCATATTTCATATCTCAAAATATTGAGAAAAACCAAGATATCCATTGGCAAGAGAATGAATAAACTTAGTATAGGGTATTCACATGAAATGGTACACAGAAGTGAAAATGAGGAATGAAACTGATGAATCTTAGAACAATTATTCTGCTTAAAATGGTTAAGTAAATAAACATCAAATTTCAGGGGACTGAATTAGATAATGTAACTTTTTTTAAGGCTGAAAAACAAGGAAAGGTGAACAACATAATGTTTAGAGATCTATGTGTACATGGGAAACTATAAAGATTTCCAGGTCTGGCTACCTCTGGGGATGGGGGTGGAAGGTGGGGAGGTTCTCACAGGTAACTCCGGTGAGACTGGGAGGTCTTGGCTCACAATCTGAGTAGTCTATTCACAGGTGTCCATTTTATTATTATGTTTATTGCTTGAGTAAATTTTACATAGATTCAGCTACTGCATGATGAGAGCAAGTCAGCTAGTGAAAGATTTATTTTAAAATGGGTGCTGGACTTTAAAAAGTATTTACTAATTTTTGGTTCTAAAATATTTTGAAAAAAAATTAAAAACTTAGAAATTAAATTTGCATTGCATAAAGACTAATCTCATGGTTAAGCAGTCAATACTGTTACCTCCAAAGCTGTCAGTGCACACCAGGGTGGGCGAGGATCTGTAGAAGTGGTTTCCATCTGCAGCTTTTTACAGCATGCTCTGAAGTCCTCAGAGGGCTGCAGGAGAAGTTGCCTTCTTTTTGATAGAATATTCAATTTTGTGTTAAAACTATGGAAAACAATCTTCCTTTACATTCTGTTTTTGAAAATACTGATGCTTTGGGGACATAATTACCATTTCCCTTACATTTTCCATTTCTTAAAATAAGATTTTTTTTTTCAAAAAAAGATTTACCTGTTGGCCCAAATCTGTCAAAACCTACTTTAATATTCTTTTCAAGTTTCTGTGATAAATACCAGCACACAAACTCATTTCATTGTCGTGATTACTCTATGGGTCAATGAGTATAACAGATTAAGTATGAAGTTAGTATAAACTGCATTGTCTTTGAGGTTTTTTTTTTTTTCTTAACATATTTCCACTAGTTAGCAAAACCAAAAAATAGCTCCATGAATTGACACAAAATATAATGTAGAATTTAACTAGGATTATGATTAATGTGCTTTATTTATATATCTTCGACACATTTTTTCCCAAGCATGTTCAGTATTTTATTGAAACTATCTGGCATCCCACTTCTCAGCTTTATTTTTCCTTTGTCCACACTTACTTACCTAGTTATTTTAAATGTAATTTTGTCTTGCTTATTGATATTTGTGAGTGTCCTTAAACCTTCTTGAAGATGATTTCAAGTATAAATGAATAAAATAACTGATTAAAATACACTGTATAACTATATCTATATCTTTTCAATCAGAAACCAAAATTAATCAAAGTTCACCAAGTCATTTACTGAAGGAAGGGGGGCCCTGCTCACCCTGGGGAAGACAGGACTGTGTTCACAGTGTGGCAAGTGGCTGACCCACGGACGCAAGGATGCCTGCTGTATAAGACAGTGACACAACCCCATCAAAACTCAAGTCATTTACTGAAGGAAGGGGGGCCCTGCTCACCCTGGGGAAGACAGGACTGTGTTCACAGTGTGGCAAGCGGCTGACCCACGGACGCAAGGATGCCTGCTGTATAAGACAGTGACACAACCCCATCAAAACTGGTGTGCCTGCATGAATGCATGGCTGCAAACTTCTACAAAAACGAACATGGGAGAATATAAATGTGTACTGTATATTTTTTTAATTTTCTGTATATTATGATTGGACATCTTAAAAACCTCTGTTTGGGAAGATACTGCCTCTCCCGGGGCTAGCCAGTTCCTAGAGGTAGCAGACGGCCAGCCGGGAGTGTGCCTGTGATCTGCAGACTCGCCAGTCTGAGCCAGACCTCGTCTCTCAGGCCCTGCACCCCAAGAGACAACATTATCTGCCTCAAACCCTCCACGGCCAGCAACCAGGCAACTGGGGACCTCTCCAACAGCTTAGAGCCCACTGAAATTGTTCAAACTAGCCAGTTCTAAACCATTTACTCTGCCCTGCCCTGCCTTTCCTGTGGAAACCAAAATAAAGTATCTGGACTGTCCTCTGTCACCAACATGCAGGAGTGTATACCAATACATCCAAAGGTACCATGTCAGGTATCAGGTGCTGTCCCACTGCACAATGTCATGTCTGGTGCTTGGTCAGCACTGAATACGTATTTGCTCGGTGCATTCTGTAGGAGACAGCGATCAATTGGTGGTGAACGTGTAGAGAAATGATATGATTACATCTATGCTTCATTGAAATCACTCACTGGGTAGGCAGACTTGATGTTGTAGATAGTGCAAGCAGAAAGACCAGAATATCTTTTAACATTTACAGTTGATTCTCATTATTTGCAGATTTCAAATGTATGAATTTAACTACTCTCCAACATTTATTTATAACACCTAAATCAATATTTGCAGCACTTTCAAGGTCATTCATGGACATATGCAGAATGGTGAAAAATTAGAGTCACCAACACACATGTTAACTGCTGGTATTGAATAAGGCAACATTCTGCTTTCTCGTTTCAGTTCTTTTACAATAAACAAGTGGTTTGGGTTTTATTTCATGGTCTATTTAGTGCCACATTTTTCAGGTGTTTGTGCGTTTTGATGGTGATAGCTCTGAAGTACTGTACAGGGTTCCTAAGTGCAAGAACGCTGTGATGTGCCTGGTGTGGATGTTTCAGGCATGAGTTATAGGGCTGTAAGCTGTGAGTTCTGTGTTAATGAATCAACAGTGTATAAGGTGTTTTTAAACAAAAACACACATAAAAAAATTTATGTATCGATGAGTTGACAAAAATGTTGTGACCAGAGGCTTGCGGGAGCCTCACTCCATATTTCCCCCAGTAGCAATGGTCCGATACGCATGAGTTCAGTGTTCAGGGTGGTGTTTAAGAACATAACTATCGTGAATCACAATAATAGATTGTACGGCCATCTGAATGTTTCATCAGTTATTTTTATTTGGAAATCTTGCAACACCACCTATGGACAGTGAAAAGGGTCAGAAAGCAAGTTAACAAACACCAGGTCTGCAAATAGCCTCCCACTCAAGGATGACTTCAAACTATGACAGGTGGGAGGCAGGATGCTAAGGGAAACATGTGCCATCAGTGAAACAGATAAGATTGCCAGGTCTCAGAGGAAGAGCTTGTAATTGAAAAACTTTTTTACTGAGACCAGAAGACTTTTAAAAAAAAAAATCTTCCGTGTCCCCAAGTCACATTAAAGACATGGTCTCTGAAATAAATCCATAAAGAGAGGACAGACTGAGAAAATTTTAAAGATGCAGAATGAGATTGATAAAGTAGGAAAGTTATGCAAGTAAACCCAAAACACAAAATACAACAGGAAGAATTAGAGCACAAAGATAGTAGAAAATGAAGAATAAAATTTGCCAGCAGAGTAAATAATGTGAGCAACAAACCTGATTAAATCTCCCAGAGTGCACAAGTCTCCCAGGACAAAAATGTAAAATTTACAAATGACTACAGAGTCTGTAAATGATACGCAGAAAACAGAGATGCAACCAAAGAATTACAATGACAAATAAACAGCAAAAATGAAACACATCATTTAAGAAAATTTTCCATAGCTAACAGAACATCGAATTATGCAGATTAAAAAGCTCCACACTGTTCTAAGAAAAATACCAATGACAAAAAAGATTTATATCTAGACCCTTCCTAACAAAAAAATATGAAACACCTAAAAAAGAACAAACAAAAAAACTAATATGCAACAGAAGAGAAAACCCACACTGTTCTAAGAAAAATACCAATGACAAAAAAGATTTATATCTAGACCCTTCCTAACAAAAAATATGAAACACCTAAAAAAGAACAAACAAAAAAACTAATATGCAACAGAAGAGAAAAATGTTCTATTCTGAAAATTTTATGAATTTTATGTTAAGATGTATTGTAGCCAACTGAAAAAGGACACAGAATTAAGAATTTGTGAAAAGAAAGTTATGTTCTAAAAGGACTAGTNCCGCGGCCTTGGTGTTATCAGCACCGCACTCTCCCGAGTGAGCCACGGGCCGGCCCTCAAATTATTATTTTGAAAATGTTTTAATTACTGAGGTATAATTTAGGTATAGTAAAATCCAGCCTTTTTAGTTGTTCTGTTTTGAGTTTTCACAAACATATATGGCCACGTCATACTCACCACAATCATGATACAAAACACCTTTATTACCTCTCCCGACTTTTCTTGTGTCTCCTTGTCGGCATTCCCTTCTCCTACTCTTACCGCTGGCAATCTCAGATCTGATCTGCGTATCTATAGTTTTGACTGTTCCGAAATGGTAACTTTTAAAAGAAGTTTTTGATGCAGAATTAAACATACTGACCAAGACAACAAAATTAAGATCCCAGAAACAGACCGATGCATACAAGAAAATTTGATGTATGATAAAGATGGGGTAAATTACCCATCAGTGTGAGGAGGGCAGATTTGTCAACAAACGGTGCAAAGAGAATTGGCTTATCCATGTAGAAAAATGCAAATGAATTTCTCTGTCATATTATACACAAATTTAATGAATTAGTGACTTAAATATAAAAGATACATAAAAGACGTATTTTTTAAGCTTTCAGATGAAAATATAGGACACAATTCTCTGTATTAGTCTGTTTTTGTGTTGCTGTAACAGAATACCTGAGAGTGGATAATTTATACAGAAAAGAGGTTTACTTGGCTTACGATTCTGGGACAGCTGCATCTGGAACGGGCCTCAGGCTACTTCTACCCATGGCAGGCAGCCTGTGGGTACAAGCAGATCACATGGTGAGAAGGGAGAGAGAGAGGGGAGGTGCCAGGGTCTTTTAAACAACCAGCTCTTGCAGGAGCTAATAGAGCAAGATCTCACTCACCACCCCCAACCCCCAGGGAGAGCATTAATCCATCCATGAGGGATCTGCCCCCATGACCCCCCGTGACCCAAACACCTCCCCATACCACCACTTAGGGGATTAGATTTCAACACGGGTTTTGCGGGGACAAACATATCCAAACTCTATCAGATACTATATTTATGACTTTAAGATAGGAAAATATTTCTTAAACAAGACACAAAAACCATTAACATAAAAGACTAATAAAATTTTAAAAATTAAAATTAAGACTTACTGTTCTTCAAAAGACAATAGAGAAAATAAAAAGAGAAGCCACAATCTGAGAGTAGATACTTGCACCACATATTACTGAAGAAAGATTAAAATCCATAAATATAAAAACTCCTTGTGATTTGATCATAAAAAGATAGACAATCCAAAGGGAAAAATGGGTAAAGCATAAACAGGCACTCTACAAAGAAAAAAACTGCAGATAGGTAGACAGGTAAATAAATAGAGATAGATAAGTAAAAGTATGCTTAGCAGTCAGAGAAATGCAAAGCAAGAACACGTTTTGTTAAACAGATAAAAATGTAAAACCTCTAACGGTACCAATGTTAGAGAGGACATAAAAGAATGAAAGTGCACACTGTGGATGGGAGTACCTACCTGGCACTACTTAAAAAGTGGAACACTTGAGCTTACTGTAGATCAGAATTTCCAGTCCCAGGTGTATTTCCATGAATATAAGTTCTAGAAGTCACATGCAAAAACATTCATAGCAGCACTATGGGGTTACTTCAAAAAGTATAGAAAATGGAATTAAAAGATAATGCAAATCTTTCCATAAACTTTTTGAAGATATCTCATATTTCATATCTCAAAATATTGAGAAAAACCAAGATATCCATTGGCAAGAGAATGAATAAACTTAGTATAGGGTATTCACATGAAATGGTACACAGAAGTGAAAATGAGGAATGAAACTGATGAATCTTAGAACAATTATTCTGCTTAAAATGGTTAAGTAAATAAACATCAAATTTCAGGGGACTGAATTAGATAATGTAACTTTTTTTAAGGCTGAAAAACAAGGAAAGGTGAACAACATAATGTTTAGAGATCTATGTGTACATGGGAAACTATAAAGATTTCCAGGTCTGGCTACCTCTGGGGATGGGGGTGGAAGGTGGGGAGGTTCTCACAGGTAACTCCGGTGAGACTGGGAGGTCTTGGCTCACAATCTGAGTAGTCTATTCACAGGTGTCCATTTTATTATTATGTTTATTGCTTGAGTAAATTTTACATAGATTCAGCTACTGCATGATGAGAGCAAGTCAGCTAGTGAAAGATTTATTTTAAAATGGGTGCTGGACTTTAAAAAGTATTTACTAATTTTTGGTTCTAAAATATTTTGAAAAAAAATTAAAAACTTAGAAATTAAATTTGCATTGCATAAAGACTAATCTCATGGTTAAGCAGTCAATACTGTTACCTCCAAAGCTGTCAGTGCACACCAGGGTGGGCGAGGATCTGTAGAAGTGGTTTCCATCTGCAGCTTTTTACAGCATGCTCTGAAGTCCTCAGAGGGCTGCAGGAGAAGTTGCCTTCTTTTTGATAGAATATTCAATTTTGTGTTAAAACTATGGAAAACAATCTTCCTTTACATTCTGTTTTTGAAAATACTGATGCTTTGGGGACATAATTACCATTTCCCTTACATTTTCCATTTCTTAAAATAAGATTTTTTTTT
>NW_007731559.1:0-376 GCF_000696425.1 Galeopterus variegatus
AAATAGTGTATTTCCCAGATAAACAAAAGTTGTGGGAGTTCACCACCACATGACCAGCCCTCTAAGAAATTCTCAAGGGAGTTATTCATTTGGAATCTGAATAATGGTGACCATCATCATGAATACACAAGAAAGAGCAAAACCCACAATTAAAACAAAAATGCCAGCAAGAAAGAGAAAGAAGCTTAATCATTCCATCTTAAGTTCCCAACTCACATTGAAGAAGAGAAATAAAAGGGAAAATAATGATGAAAAGATATTTAAACCATCTAAACAAGTAGCAATTAGATGACAGGAATTAAATAACACTTCTCGATAACTACTCTGAATGTGAATGGACTAAACTCTCCATTCAAAAGACACAGACTAACTGACT
>NW_007731559.1:3411-3992 GCF_000696425.1 Galeopterus variegatus
TTCTATTCAACATAGTACTGGAGGTACTAGCTAGAGCAATCGGGCAAGAGAAAGAAATAAATGGAATCCATACTGGAGAAGATGAAATCAAACTTTCCCTATTTGCAGATGACATGATGATACTATATAGAGAAATACCTAAAGACTCTATCAAAAAACTCCTAGAGCTGGTTAATAACTTCAGAAACGTTGCAGGATACAAAATAAATTCCCAGAAATCAGTAGCATTTATGTACTCAAATAATGAATTAACAGAAAGAGAAATAAAGTAAGCCAATTTACAATTATCACCAAAAAAATATGATACCTAGGGATCAATTTAACCAAGGAGGTGAAAGCCCTCTACAATGAGAACTACAAAACACTTCTGAAAGAAATTAAAGAAGACACAAAAAGATGGAAAGATATCTCATGCTCTTGGATTGGAAGAATTAACATTGCAAAAATGTCTATACTACCCAAAGCGATCTACAGATTCGATGCCATCTACAGTTTCGATGCCATCTACAGAGTCAATGCCATCCCCATCAAAATGCCAATGACATTCTTCACAGAAATGGAAAAAACAATCTTACCTTTCA
>NW_007731559.1:5384-9542 GCF_000696425.1 Galeopterus variegatus
TACCACCTCACTCCAGTTAGACTGGCTATGATCAAAAAGATGGTGAATAACAAATGCTGGCCAGGGTGTGGAGAGAAGGAAACACTGCTGCACTGTTGGTGGGACTGTTGATTAGTACAAACACTTTGGAAAACAATTTGGAGGTTTCTCAAACACCTACATATAGATCTTCCATATGATCCAGCAATCCCTCTTCTGGGTATATAACAGAGGAATGGAAATCATCATGTTGAAGAGACACCTGAATTCCAATGTTTATTGCTGCTCTGTTTACAATAGCCAAGATATGGAACCAACCTAAATGTCCATCAATAGATGATTGGATAAGGAAACTGTGGTATACATACACTATGGAATACTACTCTGCCATAAAAAAGAATGAAATATTCCCATTTGCAACAGCATGGATGAACCTGGAGAAACTTATGTTGAGTGAAACAAGCATAGCACAGAGGAATAAATACTGCATGTGCTCACTCATATGTGGGAGCTAAGAGAGAAAGGAAGGCAGGAAAGAAAGCCCACAGTAGTTCCATGATCCAACAGAGGGAAGGAACATTCCTAGGGCTACAAATTGGAGTTGAGGGGAGAGGGGGAAAGGGAGGGAGTTTGGGGGGTAATTGGAAGGGGACAAAGGGTACAAAAGAAATTTCTGGTAATGGGAATGTCCCCAGTATGAAGCTGGCCCCCACATCATGGGCAGGAGGGGGGACAATCAGCTTTGTATCTCATGAATATTTGAAATAAATAAATGAATAAATAATTTCAAAGACAGGAATTTGACAAAATGTATGAGGTAATTAAGAGCAAAATAATCAAATGAGTACACATCTGAAGCATAACTACAAAGAAAATGTGGATCCTCCTCTCAATAATATGTAGTGAAAAGTTAAAATATCAGTCAATGATCAGGAATGCAAAATAATCCCATTTTTTTCTGTGAGTACAATGTGAAAGTCGTAGTATTTGCATAGCCTGTTCCTTTCCTTTCTCATTAGTTCTTACTTTGAGAGAATTTACAAAAGAAATTCTTTGTACATGATGTCTCCTTCATGGACTATTAAGAGAATTGGCGTCATAGAGGTAAATTGTACCATAAAACATTCCTCTGTATTTTACATAGTTCCATGGGAAGGAACTTATGCAAATTATAGTCACAGACAAAACATATCCTGGTGACATCATGATCTCACTGAAAACTTTCCAACATTAAAAAAAGAAAAAAATGTTTTTTTCAACCTCACCCTCCCCCACTAGTGGCAACAGGCACATCCAGCTGTTGTTTATACAAAAAGAAGTCTGTAGAAGCACCGCCCTATTTTTGCCGGTCTCATTCTTCAGTATATTTTCAGAGTGCTAAAATCAGTTCCTCATGTTATGACCAAGGCTGGAGTTCTTTGTTCTATCATTTCTTTCTGATTAATATTTTCAAGAAGTTATTAAGAATAATAAACAAAGAATTTAGAGCAAATGTTATTAGGAATACACATATCCTTGCTTGCCATCCTGACAAAATACTAAAACAGTTGCAAGCTGTTATAAAAATGAATATATAATTAAAATCATAAGCCAAATAAATTAAAACCAATAAGAAATTCATCATAATAACCTATATCAAATTCAAAACAAGATTTTAAACTGCGTTTGGTGGGGAAATTGAAAATGTCATACTTCCTAGCTTCATCGTTGTCGTTTTAAGTAGAGATTATTTTGGACAATGCAGATTAAGAATAGCAGATACAATTATTGTTTTCTTCTTAGAGGAAAATATTCCTACCAGTGCTATCATTATTATAGTGCCTGGTAACAAAATCTTCACCACTTCTGCCCCCAATCCTGAAGAAAGTCAGTGGAAATGCAGAAAAGTGTTTTCTGATTATATGACCAGGTATTTGATTGTATCGTACTCTCCCAGGCACAAAAGAAGTTTCTGAAATCCCACAAGCGCCTAACACAGTGCCTGGTAACATAGTTTCACAGTACGTGCTGTCCCATGGATAACCATTTACCCTTATTGATTACTGTAGGACTCTAGGAGAAATAGGTAAAATGTAGGTACGTGTTATTTCATAATAATCTTTTTGCATCAACAAAACCTCAATCTGAAAAAAATGTTTGTTGTCAAAAAAATTTTTTATTAGACATACAATATAGCAATTAATTTGACTAAAATTTAGGAGGTGAGTTTTTATTCCAAGCCACTTGATAGGCTCATTTCTTTAAATAACAATCATAATGACAACTTATTATCATTATAATTCATTATAAGATGATATGTCGTTATAAGATGAGTTGGAAGATGACTGGTGGAAATACTAGGAAAAAGAAATAAAAGCAAGGCTTACCCGCTGAGCTTCCATGGGGCCTTTGGTCGATTTTCCTAATTTTGCTTGGTTTCTTTTTCTATAACATTAAAGAGCTAACTCTGATTTAGTGGATTTCTGATTCTTTTGGAACCACCATCTTTCAAAGTGCCCCGACAGAAACGATGCAACAGCCGGGCTGCCGTGGTTGAAGCAGCGCGTCGAGATCGGAGGCGCAGCTGCAGGTCCGCGTGCCGGTGGCAGCTGTGAGGACAGCAGCTTCGGAACGCCGTTCCCAAAACACTGCACGAGACCGTGGAAAGAGACTGAACACGTCACCTTAGAAGGAGAAAGAAGTAAGGAAGAAGGGGCTAAAGCAGAGAAAGAAAAAATGTACCTAGTTAATGTTCATCTTCAGGCTCAAAATGCTTTCTTAGGTTTACTCTCTGCAATATTTTGAAGCAATGGTCGAAAATTTTTCATTGCCTTTTTTTTTTTTTTTTTTTTTTTTTTTTTTTTTTTGAGTTATTTTCTCATAAAATGGAACTGCAGGGTTTTTATTTTCTCGGCACTGTGTGTATTTTCCTTACGTTCATCTCAGGGAGGTAGTTGTGGTAACGCTACTTGGTGGGAACCAATATCTTTTTTCACCCTCTTCCTTGGTGGCACAATTCCACGTGTTGCTCAGCATGGCCAGGAGCCCAGGTAAAAGGAATCACACCTCCCCAGACACGCCAGCATGCCGAGATGACAGCCACGTGGTAGAATTCTGGCCAGTGAGATGAAAGCACAGACTACTAGATGGGGGTTTCAGGAAAGCTATTTTTTTCTTGATTTGAAAAGAGTCTCATTTGTCATTAATTTGTTGAATGAATTATTGTCATACATCCTTTGCCCTTCACCCTTCTTACTTATTTCTGCATGGACTACGGGCATGATGCTAGAGGCAGAGAAAAAAAGTTTATTTACATGTGCAACGTGCATACATGAAGGCGTGCTCAGTGATGAAGATCTCGAAGGGGTGGTTAGAAGTTGGGGTTTATTTGCCTAACTCAGTAGGGGAAAGGGGGGGGTAAGAAAAGCCTTCTATGGTTTCTTTAGGAAAGACAAATGATTTTTCGCTGGTTTAGATTTGCTTCCCGTCATCACTATTTTTTCATATACACTGTCTTGATAATNTAAGACTATGACGATCACATTCGGCTGAGCACTCTCCAGTTTACCTGAACTCAAAGCTTTAAAATTAAATATAAAGAGAAAGGAGTTAAATTAAAGATATGAAACAAAGTGAAAAGAAAGAGTGGAGGAAGTATAATAATTCTCAAAAGAAAATAACATGAAATAATACTAGAAATAACTATGTTTTGTGGATATAACAGTGTAAAGTATATTGATAAGAAACTTAAAAATTGATATTTTAATGAAAAGTTTTTAAATGAACTTGATACAAAACTTAGATCACATTTCTCTAAAATATTTATAGTCTAGAGTATTCCTCTGGAAGGCTATATATTTTTCAAAAGAAACAAATTGTATTGAAAGACTATGGAAGAAATACTGTTTGTCGAGGAAATATATAATTTTGTGGAAATTCACATCATAAAAATCATTTGGGTGATGATTTTTAAAAGTGAAAGCTTTATTAGAGTATATCCTGTCCAACCAGATTGATAACTATGGACGATAAAGAATTTTCACAGAGACAATATAACTGAGATACTTAAATACTGAAACATCTGCCAAAAGTCTCATTGTGCTAAAAGGAAAGCATCAAATGTGCTTAGTGTTGCTGTTGATGTTTTAATCATAACGATAGAAAAAAGTCATCCAATACCAAGTCAGCCATAAAAAAAAA
>NW_007731559.1:10041-12424 GCF_000696425.1 Galeopterus variegatus
GATGTTTTAATCATAACGATAGAAAAAAGTCATCCAATACCAAGTCAGCCATAAAAAAAAAATCCGGTAAATTTATATCCAGTTTTTTTTTTTTTTTACATTTTTGAATGGAGTTGTTATATAATTGTAATGATGAAATATATATACAAAACTATATATATTTTTTCAATTATCTGTACTATATATTACTATATATACTCATATCCTGCTTTTTTATATAATTTGCTTATGTAAGTTTTATGTAGCAACTAGAAGCAATAAATTAGGTGCACATGTAGCAATATGGATAAATATTAAAACAAAATATAATTAAAAAGAAATGGATTAAGATATTTAATAGGTCATTTATAAAGTAGATAAAATATAACAATAGATTGACATAAATTAAAAGTACTTGCACACAAAGCAGCATACATTTTATAAAAATGCATAAAAGCAAAGTTTACATTACATAAAATGGAGTATTTGAATGTGCTGAGGACCTATGTAAATGAGAGCAGGACACAGAAATAAAAAAGAATAAATGATTAAGTAAAGTGAGAAAACCAATTATGATAATGTGCCATTAACTAAGAATGATTAGTTTAATCCTTTATATCTAAGATCCAATAACACCATGTTAGTGATTTTTAATATATATGGTTTAATAAATAATTATTTTTAGTAACCATGATTCTCATAATTACTGTTTTTAAAGCGACATAATATATTTAATTGAATGGATGTAACATAAATTATTTAACTTTTTTCTACTGCTAAATATGTACTTGGTTTACAGTTTTTACTTATTATAAGTGATGCTCCTCTGAACACTTTTCTATAAACATATATTTCCCTCCTATGGATGGATGGAAACTTCCATCCATTGGATGGTTACTTTTTGATATTTTACTCACAATAAACCTACTTGTTTAAAGCGTTTACAAATAAAGCATTACTACTATTTGTATTAATTCCAGAAGGATTGCTTAAATTTACAATGCCAAAGGCAACAAACAGGAATGCCAGTTTCTACATACCATAGGGATCACCAGGTCATATTATCTTTATGTAGCTGTCTATCTATCTACTTACCTATCTCTCTTTATATTATCTGTCTATTCATATTTCTGTCCATTTGATAGGCAAAAATGTTGTCTCACTATTGTTCTGCTTATTCATTAATTTGACCAGTGGTTATGGAATATCCACTATGTTTCCAAAAATTATTCTTGGTATTATTTGAATTGCATTTATTTGAGCTATAAGATTATATGTGGTCCACATTTCTTTTCATTAACTTTATTTCCTCCTCTGAAACTGACAATGGTTTTACTTTTCCTGTTGACAAACATGTTACTGTGTATCTGGGTATATTCTGACTGATGAAATAAGGTAATTATCATCTTGGTGGAAAACTCATTATGTGACCTTAGAATCAATAAGAAAAGAGAATGATGATGGTTCAGTCAGACAACACATTTTAGAAAGATTTCAAAGGTTTGGGGAAAATCCAGCATGATTCCATGGCATCTTACTGATGTCTATGCCCATAGGGATCAGTGCAGTTCTGAATATACAGTAGGTCCTCAACACAAACGTCATTTGCTATATGTTTAACTATCTGCGATCCTCCTTTGCCCTGTTCTGAGCCTCACTTTCTTCAGCCATACAGTGTGGATGAAAATAACGCCTGTCTCAAAAGGAAGCTTCAAGGACAAAGTGGGAGAATTCATTTTATCATCTAAACAACATTTTAGGAATGTGAGGGATTGATATTTTTATTCTCAAATATGCCTAAATACAGTATGGTGCCTGAGAGACTTGCCAGTTTTCTCACTGGTATTTTTCAATTAAATAAAGTAGACAGTCTATATGGTAAATATTAGGCATTTCCCTGGAGTAAATTTTTAAAAAATGAAGCTTGTAAACATTTTTATTTTCCCTGAATTTGATCTTGTACAAAAAAGCAGATTTTCTACCATGAATCAAAAAGATGTTTTTAAAAAGAGCAAGGAATAACACCATGAATTACTGGAAGTAATAGATAAGTCTGCACCAGGCACCTGAGAACAGGAATCTGAAACAGTAAAAGACTAAGCATTAATTCAAGCTGATTTTATGAAGTAACATAAACCTAGTTAATTACTATTGATTCTTCTCGGTCATTTGTATCATCCTTTTATTGTGGAATTTGATGTGCTAATATATTGTTAAAGATTTTTATAAGGAAATCAATGTACAATTTTCTTATAATGTCTATCAGGTATCATGGTTATTCTGACTTCATAAAACGCATTAAAAAGTGTGCTTTTTTCTATTTTTTGAAAAAAAATTGTGTAAGATTGGTATTCACTGTGAAACCATCTGGGCCTAGAGTTTTCTTAATGTGGGCATTTCTTTT
>NW_007731559.1:13168-25948 GCF_000696425.1 Galeopterus variegatus
GAGCGCCACTGCGCTCCCAAGCGGCGCACTGTAGCAGTGCGCCACCGGGCCGGCCCCAAATGTGGGCATTTCTGATAGAAATTCAACCTTTCTGATGAATATAAGGCGTTTAGATTTTGTATTTCACCTAGTGTCAGATTAGATAAGTTATGTGTTTCAAATAATTTGCCCATTTTTATCTCTGTTTCAGATTAAAATATATAAGGTTGTTCTTTAAAGTCCTTTTGATTTTTGTAGAATCTGGAGTAATAGCCCATCTTTCAACCCTAATATTAGACCTTTGCGATTTCTCTCCTTATTTTCATCAGTCTCGTTAGTGTTTATAAACTTTATTAACCTTCTCAAAAGCCACTTCCTGGTTATGCAAAAGTTTTCAATAACATCTGTTTTCTATTTCTTTGATTTTTGCTCTTATCATTATTACTTCGTATGTTGGGTTCAAATTTCTCATCTTTTTCTAATTTCTTAAGATAATGTTATGATAAATATTAAGGTAATCACAATGACTTATTAAGGTAGAAAGTTAGATCAGTAATCTTAAGCCTTTCTCTGCTTCTGATATAAGCATTTAAAGCTATAAATTTCCCTCTACGTACTACTTTAGCTGCATGTCACAAATTTTGAAATGTTATAGTTTATCAGCATTCAGTTCAAATACTTTTCACATTTTTTAGCTATTTCTTTATTGATCCACAGGTTATTTAGAAATCGATTTGTTAATTTCCGCTTAATTTCATACAGTCAAAGAATGTAATTACTAGTACTATCTAACCCTTTCAAATTCACCGAGACTTATTTTATGGCCCAGTATGATCTATTTTGGTTCATAGTGCATGTGCACTTTAAAATGTGTGTTCTGAATTTGTGTTAAGTGTTCTATAAATGTCTATGAGGTAATGATGGTTGATAGTATTGTTCATATTTCTCATTCCTTATTGTAATTATTTTTGTTTAATTGTACTATCAGTTATTGGAAGAGGCAGGTTAATATCTCCAAATATGATTATAGATTTTGCTATGTCTTCCTTTTTATCTATCAGTTACTGCTTCATGTATTTTAAAACTCTATTTTAGGCACATGCACATTTAAATGAAGTGCTTCTGATGCATTCACCCTTGGTAGCTGATCTATATTATATATTCAGCTTTATTATGAATAGTATTTGCATAGTATACAATTTTTTATTCTTTTTACTTGCAAGCTATTTGTGCCCTTCTGGTTAAAATGGTTCTTTTGGAGACACCATAAATAGTTGGGTCTTGTTGCTTTATATAGATCAACACTGATTGCCTTTTAACTGGAAAACTTAATCCATTTACACTTAATGCAAATATTGATATGGTTGAATTTAGGTCTGTTATTTTGCTTATTATTTTAGTCTGCCTTGTTGTTGTTGTGTCTACTTGTTTCTCTTCTCCTGCCTTCCTTTGGGTTAGTCAATTATTTTTAATATTCCATTCTGACTTCCCTATTGACTTTCCAGTATAACTCTTTGCATTTTTTTAATGGCTGCTCTGCTATATGAATTACCATACCCATCTTTAAGTACTTACAAAATACGCAGAGTACTACTTCATATAAAATATATGGAAACCTTACAACAATTTAATTCAATTTGCTACCCATATATATACTGTGTGTGTGTATATATACATGTATATACATATATATGTTTAGGTATATGAATATATGTATATGTATACATACATATATACACAATATAATATGAATATATAAAATAAGCCCAACCATACCAGGTTTTAATTTTTTCTTTATATGGTCATACATTTTTTAAAAACAGTGGGTCTTAATCAGGGGCAATTTTGCCCCCCACGAAACATTTGGCAATATCTAGAGACATTTTTGATCATCACAACTGGGAGGAGGGTCACTGCAGACAACTAAGGAATAGAGGCCAAGATCCTGTTAAAAATCTTAAAATGTGTAGAAGGCAGTCCCCTAAAACAAAAAAATTGTCCACTGCAAAATGTCTATAGTGCCAAGGCAGTGAAGTTTAAACATATAGGTCATACTCCAATTAATTAGAATTTCAGCTAATGAAGGACATTTGTTTACCATATTCAAAGTTCTACCAAATACAACATTTATATTCAAAACTAAGGAGCAAAACTCTCTAAGCTCATATGAAATACTCATTAACTGATGATCAGTCACTGAGTTTAAGTAAATTTATCATGTTTTGTGATTCCATATGAGGAATTTAAAGGCAATTGGAAAGAAGTTAGAGTTCCAAACAAGGGAATCTCTCCTACTAGCTGTTTTCTTTTCTATCTTTTTTTTTTTCTTTTTCTCCACCCAAGTAATTATTATTGGGTTATCCTTGTTTAGGAGTAGAAGAAGAAGATGTTTAAAAGAATGATGACTCTAGCCCAAGTATGCTTGCATATTAAATAAATTCTAACAATTTAAACACTTTCACATGAAATTATCACACATTTCTAAAGTACAACATATGGTTTCTTTTTCAAAGAATCTCTTTGAGCTTTATTAAATACACTGTTAAAAAGATAAAAACAACTTTGGCAAAGAACACAGGCTTTCAAGCTATATTTGCATGTGTATCTCTGGATCCATCCCTTCCTAACTTGTAATATGTCCATCTGGCCATCTTCCAAGCCTCGTTTTATTTTTATAATTTTTTAATCTACAAAATATAGATAATATCTATCTCATAAGGTAGCTGAGAAACACCTTGCACCTACTCTAGCACAAATTAAAAGTTTAGTCCAAAGTTTTATTCTATCGTGGGAAACTGATCTGTTTACTCTGTGACTTGGCCCCTGTGGATGAAGAATATACCTCCAGTAAATTGGAGTCTGTGCTGAGCTATCTACTACAGGTGACTGAATTCATGACCCTGGAGACACAGATCAGCACTACTGAGATAAGGTCCAGATGCACTCTGTCACACATCACTCATTTCAAATTAAGTCCACAGTGAGCAAGGAAAATGGTATCGGGTGGCTGCAACACTCTTTCACCGTCTTCCTAGGGAAATGCAAGGAGTTCATTCTTGAAAGAGGCTGGCTGAGCTGTAAACTTCAGCAAGTCAACTTCTTATCCAGATGTCTCTGAGCCTGCAGCTCATGGGCCTTTCGATTTGCTCAAGGAAGGCCTGACTTACTGGGCATTCTGAACCCCATACTGGAACAAAGACTTTTGGCCCAGGCAATAGACCCTCTATTTTACAGGACAGCCTCAAAACTAGCAGCAATACTAAAGTCACTTTCATACTACTTTCATACCAAGTAGGGAAGACCTCTCTAGTCCTGGGAGAACAATCAAATCAAAACACACTTGTACACGTACACACATGCACTCAAACAAATGGTATATCTTCCACCTCGTACATTGACTGCCACAGCTGCTGTCCCAACAGGGTATTCAATCATGCAAATGTCTTCTGTTTGAAGGCTGTTTCCACCTCAGTCAGGCAGGTTGTTTTCAGCACATCTGACAAAATAGGCCAGATATGCACAGCAACCTTTGAGAGGAAGTGCAACAAAAGACATCCAGCTGTGCTGAATTAAAAGGTCCTCAGTCATCACCTTCCATCAGTCAAAAAGCTAAAGGAGGGTGACGTTATTTGCAAGAAATTTAAGGGTGTTATTATTCACCTGTAATTAAAAAGAATAGTTTGATTTGGCTTATAGCCTGGAGGACTATGAATGCTTTTATTTTGCCAGGTTATGAATTTTTCCAAGTACTGAATAGGTTCTGAGAATGAGGCAATAAGATGGAGGGACTTCATAAGGTAGAATTTTCTCAACCTGTATTCACTTGCTTTTTGTTGTTTGTATTTTAATCCAATGTCTCTTTACTTTTGCTTTTCTGCTGTGGAGAAGTCCTCCCAGAGAATAAAAATCAGGTAGAATTTTGAGCTTCTTAACATGTGAAAGTTTATGTAAAAGGTTTTAGATGTCCCAATAAGACAAAATCTGAGGAAATTTATCACAGATGCACAAAGTTGCTTTTTCCAGTTATGCTACATATTCTAAAACAGTAGAGAGATAAGGGCTTCTGTGGTATAAAATGAAAAAATATACATGGCAAGAATACTAGAGATAGTCTTTAAATATTTTTATGCATCCGGAGTTCTGGAAGATGGATGTGAGTTTTTGCCAAGCAATATTTTAAACAAATTCTTCTTCAGCCATGCTTTTTATTCCAGGAAGAGTTTAAGGTAACTTGAAGACACATTAAAACACAATGTTAATATTAACTCAATGAGTAAAACAGAACAAAGGGAAAAGCAAAATAGGAAATATAGATGAAGATAAGATTGAGGTATATAAACCAAATATGTATCATGTTCCTGTGTGTCTAACAGAGGTAAGCTGCACATGTAGCCATGGGTTTTCCAGCAGTCAGTGCAAAGAGGGAGCTAAGACTAGTTATGTGATTTGTAATACCAACAAAATTAAAACAGAAGAGGCACATGTATTCTTCATCTATGTAGATTAGCATGGTCTCACAGGCCTGGGCTTTGAGGGGAAAAAAGTTTCTAAACTTATGTGCTGGGAACGTTAAAAAATTTTAGTAATAATTACAAGTTTTTATATTTTCAGAGTATACATGTGTTTTTATTCTAACACCAATAAGTATGAAAACAAAAAAATTCCTTCAGGGTTGTCGAAATTGTTGTTGCAGGCTGATAGAGAATATGTGCCCCCCAGGAACGTCATGGTGAGTATCTTAGTCCATTTGGGCTGCTATGAAAATACCACAGGCTGGATGCTCATAAACAAAAAAAAAAATTATTTCTCATGGTTCTGGAGGCTGGAAAGTCCAAGATCAAGGTGCCCACCAGCAGATTCAGTGTCTGGTGAGGCTCAGCTTTCTGGTTCATAGATGGATGGCCATCTTTTCACCATGTCCTTACATGATGAAAGGGACAAGGGAGGTCTCTAGGGAACTAATTTTATATAGGGACACTAATCTCACTCATAAGGGCTCTGCCCTCATGACCTAGTCACCTCCCACAGACTTCACCTTCTCATACCATCCCTTTGAAAATTAGGATCGGGAGTTAGTATTTAACATATGAATTTGGGGGTGGGGGGACACAGACGTTCAGTCCATAACAGCCACTATGAGCAGCACATGAGAACAGTATTAGGCACAGGGCTGAGAGCCCAGTGATTTTTGGTTTTACTATATTCCTCTGCATCGAGTAGTACACTGAAGTACAGGATGGGAAGGGATGGGGCCACTGAAATTTAAGCTTCTTGGATGCCCTATATAGTACTTGGTATTTTGAAAACACTCTACACTTGCCAGTAAGTAAATCCAGATGGTATTCAAGTAAATGTGGTGAGTATTACTATCCTGACTTGCTGATGTTGAGAGTCAGTTTCCGATTGATTTGCCCAGGCCTTTCAATTCTTCAGGAGCCACCATACAAGTTTTACCACTTCCTGTATATCCAATGGGCCAAAGAGAGTCCTGGAAGAAAACATAGACTTTCATATTTCCTGTTCTTGGCTAGGTTCAGCAGGTCACAGAAGCTTCTAAACAAAGGAGAAAACGTCTATCCTCATAACTTGGCTGGTCCCTTTTTCAGTGATTTCTTACAAAGCAACCCATGGCCAGTTTTTTCAATTACTATCTAATTTCTCTATTAGGCCATTTTTATTACTCTCAGGTTATTTTCCTGAATAGTTATAAAGAACAACTTTTTCCAATTTACTTATCAGAAAGAGAGCTATGTAAGAATCTGGAACCCAGAAAAAATATATACATTTTCAAGTATGCATAGAACTATTTTCATTTAAGTGAAACCAAAATTTGCTAATTTCCAGGATGGACATTATATATTTAGTTTCTAGAGCAAGTTTCCCAAACTTTCCTAATAAAAAAAAAATTGCCTTACTTTGTCTGTTTGTTTAAAAAAATGGATTTCTTAGCCACACTCACACTTGCTGAATCAGAATCTTTCAAGAAGCTCAAGGCCTGTGTATGGTGTGGCGTAATCCTGCCGACACCAATTGTTGGACTACAACTCTAAGGCTGATGCTAATGTCTGGAATCCTGTCAACATTGCCAATTGTCTAGTGCTCTTATCCTGTTCGTGACACCAATTGTAAAGCTAGACGGGCTCTTTTACCTGCCGGTAATCCTGCACTGACTAGGCCGATTGTTGAGCTAGGCTGGGACTGGAGACCACAGACCCCTCAAGTCCGTTCACAGACTGGGTCACAAGCCCTTCATATGCCAGGCTGGGTCACCGGACCCCATACATACACTGGGTCATCAGATCCCTTCACGCAGGTCTATAAGATATGTAACTGGCCAAAAGGTCCTTGGAGCCATAGGTTGGAAAGCATGGCTGCTCTGGGCTGATGCCTGAGGCAGACGCCCTCCCTCCTGCTTCACTAAAACTCCTGTCTCTCTCCCTCTCTCTCTCCCTCTCTCTCTCCCTCACTCTCTGAAGAACATAAGAATAGTAACAAAACTAAAAAGATACATTGGCACACATGCGCACTAACTCCACACACACAATTTGCTTACAATAGATGTGTTAAACCACACCCAACAGGACCCAAGGCAAGAGCACTGACCAAACTATTCTATTTTCCCAACATATGGGAAATTGTGTCTGAAAGACTCTGGAACCTTACTGAGCCTCAATTCAGACGAGATCAGGCATGTTCAGGGTGGTATGGCCGTAGACATGGCCTCCATTGAAATCCCACTTCTGCCACTTGTTGGCTGTGTGACCTTGGGCAAGTAGCTTATCTTTTCTATACATGCATTGCTTTATATGTGAAATAAAAATCCAGCTCCTTGAGGAGCCACAAATTTAAAGGCAGATTATTAAAGAAGGGCCCAGCAAAGGAAATGGATGAGGAGCCAAAGATAATCTTTGGATCAGTCTATTTCTAAAGAAAAGGGACTTCCCAGGTCCTACCTTCTAATTGGCTCTAAAATTTGTAAGAATTAGGCTAATTCTCAGAACAAGGTTGCATTCTCAGACTCTGTTTAGATATTAGAAGGACGCGACCATCAATCCTAACCACACCAAAATTTGAGTACTATTTAGAAAGAAGAAATTATTAATAATAATTTACACAATAATCATTGTACACTATTTATATTTCCAAATATTTCCAATTTTAAATCCGAACATATTTCTAACAACAGTAGAACTTTATAAAATATTTTAAGGAGTACATTTTTAAGTAGTTCTCCAAGTTACAAAAAAGACATGCATTTATTTCTTATGAAAAGAATTTTCTACTCAAATTAACTGCAAAATTAACTTAATAGATTAAAATCTTCACAGAAATGACACAAACAGATATTGACTAATCAGTGGAAACATTGAAAAAAATATATAAAAAATGAATAACAGGGCCAAAATATATAGATAATGACTGCATTTCTTAATTACATAACTTAATGGTTGCTGACAAGCCAGATGGCACAGGTCATTAGTGTCTTTTAAAAGTCATGACTGGAATAGCACCACTGTTGTAAGAGCCTCTGAAAGCAGAATACACTAAAAGAGCCTCCTCATAGCTAGAGAACAATGACTTACAATTCTTTTGTTATTCTACAATACCTCAAAATTTGTTAAGTCTTGTCCTTTTTTACCCAAGGGTCTTTGGTGACTTAATTGTTATTATTTGCAGAAGTGGGATAAATTCAGTCACATCACAAAAGAGACAAATTCAGTCCCAAATGTTAATACATGCTTCCCTCTAAACTGCAAATCAAGAATTCAAGCCACATCTGGAAAGAGAAATATAATTGTAGGTCTCCTTCTAAATAAAGGGGCCAAAATAATAGTATTAAAATAAAAACAGGGATCTATAAGCTGTTAATTTTATTATGCAATGCATTCACCAAACACTGTTTATTTTGTTTAAAGTATAAAAACAGTTAATGCTTTCACATAGTTATTGACAAAATATAAGGCATTTTAGGTGAAAGAAAGTCAAACAATAAAGATCAATCTTGACATCAGCTCTTCCTAATTATCAAGCGCTGCTCTTTCCTATGTCCTCTGGAACCTCCAGTGGTTGGTGAAGATTTTGCTGCTACAAAGCTCTAAACTAGATCAAATCACTGCAGTAACTAAATTATGATCAAGATACCATTCCTTTTAATGGATTATTAGTAAAATCTACCACTATTATTTGAAAGAAGTCATAATTTGTGTCGTGAAAAATCTCATGTCATGGTTAGAGCTTAGGTAATAAACCAATCTGGAGTAACATGGGACCTTATAGTAGAAAGTGACACACAGGTCAGCACAGGCCTCATGAATCCCAGGTGATGCTTTCCCCATTCTCCCTCTTGGTTCCAAAGGTAGGAAAAGCAACAGTAAACAGTGCTTACCTCCTAGGGCTGGCACTAAGAGTGTTCTGAAGATGTGCCCCAAACACATGGCAAACGTAGGCAACAGTGGCTCTGCTCCTTAACGTCTGTGCACAAAGACTCTCTTTATATAGGCTCTGCTCCTTAACGTCTGTGCACAAAGACTCTATATCTCCATGCCTTATGGATAGCCACATGCAAAGCATTTGAAACCAAGCTTGCATCTTGGCTAAAGTGTGTATGGTCCTTGCACATTTTCTAAAGTTGTCCCTGCCCTCTCAATTTATGTTTTATATGCTGAAGTTCTTAAGACCCATCTGAGTTTGTAGAGTTTTGTGCCTTTAATAAGGTCTGCTCCTTTGATTAAGATTCACCACTCTATGGAAATCAATATTTGCCTGTACAAAAGCATCACTTATCATAAACTGCAATGATCTTTCCAGGTGAAAATCCCTCTGGGATTATGCCTAAATCCTTAGTCACCTGAAAACCTAACCACACTCCACAACATAGGTCATGGCACAATGTCCAACTTAAAGTTACAGAGTCTCTTACTAAAAGCAAGGCTGAAAGCCCTGAGCCCAAGTCTCTCCATGTGTATTTTTGGCTAAAATTATATGCCCTCTCTTCTAGTTCACAAGGTTCCCAATAAATGAACCAAATATCCCAAGAAGGCACCTCATAAATTGTACCCCTCTCACTCACCCAGGCTCTATACCAATTGTGATATCAGACAAGAGTTGGTAGATGGAGACCTGAGCTATTGTTTTATGAATGTTAAGCTAGAAGAGGTGGCTTAATGAGGTAGAGCTACCTCCCAACCTTTTCTTTTGCTTTGGTCTTCAAAAACTTATCCTAGGCAGATTTTTTTTTTTTTTTTTTTTGTCCTTTTTGAGACCGGCCGCACTGCGCTCAGCCAGTGAGCACACTGGTCATCCCTATATAGGATCCGAACCCGCGGCGGGAACGCTGCTGCGCTCCCAGCGCTGCACTCTCCCAAGTGTGCCACGGGCTCGGCCCCTAGGCAGATTTTGAATTTGCAGAGCAAACATGCTTACCTAGGTCATTGCCTCTCTCTGGACCTGACACAGGGAGAAGGAGAAACAAGTGAACCAACCTCCATTCACAAGTATCTGATAGATGAGTCAGATCCAACTGAGAAGTGGTGTATCAAGGACAGACCCCTGACAATCAGATAATTCCTTACCTCCCTGGGAGGATAAGGGTGGGCTAAGGGATTAAGAATGTTTCACTAATGGATGTCCCTACAAAAGGATAGAAATATTAGGCATCAGAGTTTAGCATTTCTGGCCTAATACTTAAGACCTATAAAAAGTATTCTTTGCTTCTGATAATGAGAGAATTAGTTTTGTAAACTACTATATTTTTGTCTTTTCCAGAGCTTCAAAGAAGCTTAAAGCTAAGTATACATACTCAATTACAATGTTTTTCTCTGCTATAGCTATTTGTACTTAAATACAAATAATGAATCAAATAAAATAAATTGTTATTTCTTTATTTTATAAAATTCAAGCCTTCCACATTTCAATGAATTCTAAAACTTGTACTCTAAGTCATCAATTTAATGTGATTTACCATGGTAGCACATTATAGGATGGCCCTTCAAGGGCATAGGTATCTCATCAATGCAAGCATAGACCACTGACTTTATGAAAATATTGTTAACAAATTCTAAAAATAAATAGATGTATACGTTTTTGGAAATTTAGACTTTGTGTTGTCATTAACCAGGGTGACAGATGAAAGGAAAGTTGGAAAAGACAATCAATAATGCTGAGTTGAAAGCTAGATCACTCTCACAAGTGTTTTCCTCAGTAAAGTTTCTTTGGAGATGATAAGAAAATCCACATGGATTGAAGAAATAAAGCTCCTCTTTCATTGCAGGTCAGGGGTTTTTGTTTGTTTGTTTGTTTTGTCTTTTTTTTTTTTTTTTTTCGTGACCGGCAACGGATCGCAACCCTCAGTGTCGCGCCCGTACCGGACCGGGACCGGCAACGGGATCACAACCCTCGGTGTTGCCCCCGCTCCTCGCTCAGCCAGTGAGCGGCCGATCTGTATGTGGGATCCGAACCCTCAGCGGGAGCGCCGCCGCGCTTCCCAAGCGGCGCACTAAAGCAGTGCGCCACCGGGCCGGCCCTTTGTTTTTTGCACAGCATTATGTTCTTCCCTTTCTGAGAATGGTTCAAAATGATTTGAGTAAAATCAGTGATTTTTCAAAGTAGAGGGGATAAAAAGGAAATTATCTTTAAATAAGTATATTTGATTTAAGTGCTCTATGTTGGTGAAATGTCAGTGTGGATAATAATAAGTAGTCTTTCCAAAATTCTTCACAGTTTGACCCACTAACACCACAGTTTTCTTAATTTCCTACCAACAGTATTGAATGCATTTGCTGTGCATGGCCAACAGCAGGTGCCTCTAAATCAGCAGATGTTTTTGTATCTGAATTGCACAGGCAGAGTCCATGATTTTGTTTTCCTTCACATTCTTCTCTCATTTGCTGAATTTTCCTTCAGAAGACAAAGGGAATGTGCATAAAAACACACCACAGGGTATAGATGAATTTAATGAATCCAGTCAACAGTGTATAAAGAGCCTAACTCTTTCCCAGTACAGTAGGATTACACAACATCATCTGAAGTCATTTGAAATGGTTCCTGTAAGACCAACATCCATAGTCAATGGAATCATAAAATTATAGAACACTGAATTTAAATGGTACCAATACAGTTTGTGTCAAAGCTGAGTAATATATGGGTGTTTTTAAAGGAAAACAGTTACTTGAGCTCACCCTCCCACTGTGTTGATTTAAACTACTTTTGTTATAGTGTTACTTCTGTGCAACCACAAAACAAAAAATAAGCCTCCCATGCCTCTAGCTTCTACAGCTCCTGGTAGTGTCAAAGGCTCTGGGTGTCAGGATGCCTTCGTGAGATCCCACCTCTACCACTCACTGTCTGTCTTTCCAAACGGATTGCTAAACCTCTCAGTGCCTCCTCTATAACAGCAGAATCCTCATTATGTGTTGTGAGATTTAATAAAATAACATACATATAACAGTGCATACCACATAATTAGCACTCAGTACATGAAAGCTACTGTTATCATTATTATTTATTTTCAAAACCACATAACCACCATAATCCAAAGGTTATTTAATTTAACGTGGCACATAATGTGATTTTTTTAAATGAAAGTATATGTAGAGAAGGTGTGTTCACAGAGCATTTTTGAACAGCATGGCATTATGAACTTCAAAGATCTGCTCTCAAGTTCAAAATACTTAGACCACATAAGTAATTGAAACTCTGCCATTAGCAATTTCAAAGCCAATTTTAATAAAATGGCACTCTAGAGTTGTCTTGCTCACTTCAAGGTAAGGTAAGCATTGTGACATTACTAAAATCTGCATTAAATGCATAGCTAGTTTAACCATTTCTGGAATGAAAAGGAAAATTATATAGTGCACATTTAGTGTTACCCTTACAGCCAAAGAAAATTTAAGTTGGTATCAACAAAAACTAGATTCATTCAAGATTCACCTGTGATAATGACACAACTGCCATAAAGCAGGTACCTCTGAGGTGACAGGCCTGAATTGCTTGGTATAGACTTAAATTTCCCACCTTATTACTCTATTTGAGCTTCTTTAAAACATTAAATTCTAATGAAGAATATGATGTATTTCCATCTTCACTTGGATACTAAATTGTTTTGCAGTACTTGGATAAACAAGAATACACTTATTTATTTTTAAATGAATGCTTATAAATGAAAAAAACAAATTTTAGAAATTCCTAGACATGGGCCGGCCCGTGGCTCACTTGGGAGAGCGTGGTGCTGATAACACCAAGTCAAGGGTTAAGAACCCCTTACCAGTCATCTTTAAAAAAAAAAAAAAAGAAAGAAATTCCTGACAGAATGCTTAGACTCCTGATCATATATCCATAAACCAGTCTGAAAAATACTTCAATGTGAAATCCCTAATTTTGTAGACAAGGGCACCCTCACCACCCAGAGCCTCTCAGTGAGACAAAAACTACCCAGCAAAACTTGACCGTATTCTTAAGTTGTTAATGTAGCATTTTGTGGTCAGTACTTTTAATAGCATTTTATATTGTCAATAAAATTAATTAATCAAAGTTTGCTCCCCTTCAAGCATAGTTCTCCTCAAACGTCACTGTTTAGGAAATATTCCAAAATAAAAAAAGTCTTATTTTATTTATTGAAACATTGGCTTGTCTTTCTACTCACTATGTCTCTACACTTAACTTTGATATGTCTATATAGGTATAGTGTCTGCCTTATTTATACATATTATACACACTACATATTATACATTATACATTCATACATATATATATATGTGTGTGTGTATATATATATATATATATATATATATATATATATATATA
>NW_007731559.1:26568-27871 GCF_000696425.1 Galeopterus variegatus
ATATTTTTTAAAAGGAACACTCAATACAACATTTCACTGAGAAAAATCATCAAATATTATCCGGTTTTTGAAAGAGTAGTCTAAATAAAGAAAACTATTTTACAAAGAGAATTCACAAAGAATAGAAAGTTTAAAGCCAGTCTCCCTTTTTCATTCAAAAGGAAAGCTCAGTCTTTTGAAGTTGGGCAAGCCCAACATAACAACATAACATTCCTTTCTCAGCAATACTAATATTGAGAGCTAACTAGATTTTTAAATGTATCTTTTGTTTTCATTTTGAATAATTTACATCAAGACAGTCTCCATAATTCTTACGGCTATTTTCTTAAAAAGAATGCCTTTAATGAATTTGTCAATTAGATTTTAATAGCATGAGACTATCAACTAGGTTAATATCCAAGACCTGATAAAATGGCAAAGAAGTTAGGGAAAATCTGACATCCAGTTCCCTTCCTAAATGTAAAGGTTTTTTTATTGTATAAAAGGCCAGAAAATTAATCCATCACAGAAAGAAGTAGCAATTTAGTAAGTTTTTGATGTCTCCCAAAATTATCAGGTTGGCTTCCGACTGGTAAGAAAATTTTTTCACCTGCAAGAGTGATAACCGGGTTTTTTAAAAATTAATACCCATTTCTGTGTCTAATATTTTTTCCTTCTAAATTTTATTATGTACTAACATAAACAATTCACTTATATAAGAAAGACACAACCACTCACTGATATAATTCTAGATCTATAAGAAATATATTTCAGAGGACAGAATTTTCTCTTTCCTTTGTGTAGGATTTAAAACTAACTTGAAAGCTAATATGAACACAAAGCTTTTTCTTGTTATTTGGAAAGAAAATATATAAAGCATCCCTTGCATTTTCGGAAGTTTCCATCATGTCAAGCAGTAGTATTACAATGTTCAGATTTATATGTAGATGTTTTTAGTTAAAAATAGGTCCTATATAGGGTCGAACCCATGGCTCACTCGGGAGAGTGCGGTGCTGGGAGTGCAGCGGGGCTGGGAGAGCCGAGGCCGCAAGTTTGGATCCTATATAGGGATGGCCAGTGCGCTCACTGGCTGAGCGCGGTGCGGACGACACCAAGCCAAGGGTTACAATCCCCTTACCGGTCACAAAAAAAAAAAAGGTCTTATAGATCAGACCTTTTCAAAAATTAAATCTTTCCCTGGCTATTTAGACATGTATATTGTTAGCATTTTAAAAGCATTTCCATATTTCCAATCACTGATAGTTAAATCTTATTTATTTCATGTTCTCTAAGCAACAACTAAGAATACAAAAAAAAAAAAAAA
>NW_007731559.1:28699-29231 GCF_000696425.1 Galeopterus variegatus
TAGGGGAAGAGAGGCTTCATCTCTCATTGGGAGGTCCTGCAAGTATTGTCACCATCTTGCCATCTACCATACCTACAATATTTCCCTAACCATGTTCTTTCAATTTACTGCCTAAATATCTCTAAAATTCATCCATTTCTTTTTCCAGGAAGATTTCCTGGAAGAAGTCACTATCATCTCCCATTTGACTACTGCAGCAGACTTCTAATAGGTCTCCCTCAGTCATGCTTAGGGCCTTACAAGAAGGCGCCCAAGCAATCTTTTTAAAATGTAGGTATTATTAAAACCTTTCAATGGCTTTCTATCTAAAGATAAAAACATGATCTAATTCACTCACCTCAAATATATCTTGTGGCCTCCCATAACGGTGAGTAAAAATACGTACAATAACATACGTATGGCCAGAGACCTGGCTTAGTCTGAAAGATTCTCTGAAGAAAGGAAATTTGGTCTGAGGTTTAAAAGATCTGTAAGAGGGGGATGGGGAGAGATTGGACAAGGGGCATAAAGAATAATTATGATTTGTAACAAT
>NW_007731559.1:29368-39069 GCF_000696425.1 Galeopterus variegatus
GGATGGGGAGAGATTGGACAAGGGGCATAAAGAATAATTATGATTTGTAACAATATATATATGCTAGTATTATTGATTTGATCAACATATCTCAATGTTGAACCCAAAAAATATGTATAATCAATTTTGATTCAATAAAAAAAATTAAATTAAAATAAAATATATATATATTGAAAAAATTAATTAATTAATTAATTAAAAGATCTGTAAGAAGAATCTGGAACAAGTTGGGAGGAGGGGATAAGTATTTACAAACAGTTGTAATTTGACATTTATTTTTATGATTTGTTACTTATTGAAGACTGAAATTACATCTGTTTTTCCCACCACTAAATCCTTGGTGTCTATCAAAGTGAATGACAAGTAGTTTATCCCCAGTAAGAAATTTTAAGAGAACAAGATTAACATTTGAATACCTAAGTAAAAACTAAAGTTTTAGACTTATATGAGCATTCTCATATTTTGGATTCAAACTTCATTAATTTTGAAATCACTATATTTAAGACATATGGTATATGTTTCTGGGCTTTGTATCAAAAATGAGGAAATTTGGGATCTAGGACTAATTCAGCCATTACCCACCTGTTAAACATTCTTGGTCTAAGTTTTCTCATCAGTAAAGTGAGAAAGTTTGTGAATATGATATCTAAAGTTCTTTCCAATTTTTAAACATTAGTCAAAAATGAGGAAATTTGGGATCTAGGACTAATTCAGCCATTACCCACCTGTTAAACATTCTTGGTCTAAGTTTTCTCCTCAGTAAAGTGAGAAAGTTTGTGAATATGATATCTAAAGTTCTTTCCAATTTTTAAACATTATATGATGCTATGATTCTGAGACTTGAAATAAGCAGAAAGTCTTAGCATAGGAATGGCCTCCTGTCAAGAGTGAACACATCACCCATTTATTTATTTTAATTTCCTTTATATGTATAATGTGTCTTCAATTTAAGTAGCCAAAGGATATAATTATATATAAAAATCTAATTTCTCAAAATGTTGAAATGTAGAGACTTTCAAGAACCCCAGACAAAATAAAAAATAAAGCATAGAATAGAAAATAGATTAAACACATAATATGTAAACAATATAATGAAATAAAATTAAGTAGCAATCTCCTCATCCCAGCTAGTAGACTAACTTCCCTCAATTTGTAACGTACTTAGATGCCTCACATTGAGAAACATGATGAATTTCCACAAATTTTAACACATGGAACCTGCTTATGAAGCATTTGGAAAATCCCAAAATCAAACCATGCACTTCAGCTGGACAGTTTCAAAAGAGTATAACCCAGAGGCTATGTCCTCCAAGCTGAGTGTAGCAGGAAATAGTTGGGCCCTCACATGTCAGTACAAAATTTCTGTTGCACTTCTCAATAAGACTTTTAAAAACGGGACATGGAATTCTGAAGTAATTCTATAGTGAATCAAATAAGAGATTTTGAACTTGCTAATATTCAAAGTAAGGGATTTTATTCTCATGATTTTCTGAGGCTTCTGAGGTAAGTTCCAGCTGAGGAATGTACTTGACCTAGGGCATTAGAAAAACAGAGTTTAAGTTCAGCTATATGAAGTGACCTTAATTTCTCAATCTGCAATATAAATGGAATAAACAGTAAGAGAATAGAGTCTGGAGGCTGTCTAGGTTTTAATCCCAAATCCCCCCCAGAAAAATGCACTGTATAATTTGGTATTTGATAAATTAAGTGTTGTGTATTTTGTAGAGTAGCCAATAAAGAATAGAAATTTATAAATGCCAAGTAGAAGATAGGAAAAAAATGCAATGACAAGAAATAACTCAAACACAAAAGAAAGCAGATAGAACCAAGAGAAGGCAATATAGAACAGGTTATACAAATAGCACAAAAAACGATGGCATAATTTAAGCCAAAACATATGAGTAATTACATTAAATATAAATGAGCCATGTTATAAATAAAAGGCAGAGATAGATTAAAACGCAAAAACCAGATAAACACTTTTTATTAATGATTCATATAAAATTAAGAATACAACAAGATTTAAAATATTAAATTTTAAAGTTTGAAATATGTAAACCTTGTAAATATTAACACTTTCCAGAAAGTGTTAATTAGTTATAGCAATATCTGAAAAGGGAAATATTACAGTAAAAGCATTATTATTTTTCAACAGGATCACTTTATAATGAGAAAAGATGCAATGAAACCATAGATCACCAAAATATTATAAAAATTAAATTTTAATTTATTTAATAAAATTGGAAATATTGATAAAACTGGAAGGATAAAAATATAAATCAAAAATCAAAGTGGGAGATTTTAACTGAACCTTCTTTATAAGGATAAAATAGAAGGAAAATAAACATTAAGGATATGAACAACTTGAATAGCACAATTTTTAAAAGTGGACTTCTATAAATGTTTTCCTTTCCTTTTTATAAGAAATTATTGAAAGCAGATTATTCTGCATGTTACCTCAGTTTTCAGCATCTCTTCATTTTTTTCATCCTACAATAGAGTGATAATACTTCATTCACCTGCACTAGGCAGCTGTATGAAGCTACTATGAAAATGGCTTTTCACTGATCATTTCACTCAGAGCAGAAGCAGGTCCTCACCATGGTTGACAAAACACTTCCTGAGCCACCCTCTCTTCTGTGACCTTCCCTGTTAACTCTCCAACCTTTTCTCCTCTTCTCTCCTTACTTAGCCCCAGCCACACTGGCCTTCTTGTTGCCTTTTGACCATGCTGGGCAAGCTGCTACTTCAAATCATTGTGCTGCTGTTTCCTCTGTCTAGATCACTCTTCTCAAAATATCCACATGGCCAACCCTCTCATCTTTTTCAAGTCTTTTTTCAGATGCCAACCTTTCAAATATACTGACCCATACCAGCTTATTAAAATTGCAACACTGCTCACCCAGCAACTCATTCTCTTAATTCCTCTTACCCGCTCTACTTAATATTTTTTCCATAGCACCCACCCCCTCTAACATTTGCCTATTTATTATGTTTATTGTTTATAGTCAGTCTCTCCATGCTACTATATAAACTCACAAAAGGCTAAGGCCTTTGCTTTTCCAATGATACATTCCATGTACCTACAATTCTTCCTGGCACATGGAAGACACTCATAAACATTTGTTGAATGAATGAATGTATGTGAAAGCACATCCTTTAAAAAAAAATACCTTAGAGCTTTAAGCCATTTGAATTTCTGTGTACAAATAAATAACTCAACATTAAGATTAATGGAATTGCAGATAATTTTGGAAATAGATATGCAAAAAATATTCACAGAAAGTTTCTAAGAATAGACAACAGCAACATTTATAATTTTTTAATTTGACTCCAAATACAAAAGTAAAATTTGTGGAAGAAGATGAACTTTTCTTAAGGAATTGTGACATTTTCCAGTAAGTAGTCCTGTCAGAATCTCATGCTATCAAGAACAGAGAAATGTGGTTCAGGTGTGTATAATGAACGATGTTGTAATAATAATACATCAAATGATAAATCCCCCAAATACTCTCCCAGGTCTCAGAATAATTTTTATCAGATAAGCCCTAGATTTGTAGTTGATGAGTAGCTGACTTCATCAATATGATATTTCCAGAAGATTCTTAAGGTAATCACTGCAATAAGTACATCCAATTTGTGTCCTATAGCCACCCAGTGGGAAAAATTCACTCACAGACACTTGCCAGAATGTTGAACTTTTTTGGTTTGTTAGCTTGACTTGAGAAAATATAGCTATTCTGCATGTCAAATTACATTCTAAAATGTAGGTACAAAAAGAAATTTAAATAGGACAATCTACTATGATTTTAAACAAGTACTTGCAGTGTGGTAGGGAGTGCCCAAGTCATGCCCAGCACACATGTGGTCACTTGGGCACCTCTCTGCTGTGCCCTACCCTCTCTAGAATCCTGCAAAAAGTCCAAGCATCTTGATTTTATTTATTTACTCTGCTTTTAACAACTGTGACAATTAAAGATGCCCTTGTGGTTGAATCAGAACATTTTTCAGTCAACAAAGCGAAAAATGTTGCAGCAATTTGTCTAGAAAACTTTTTGGTCTGAGTTGTGTACTTTCCAAGGTTCAGGTATCTGAGAAAGGTACTGACTGATAATACTGAATCAAGGCAAACAATAACACAGTAAGAATTTTTGAAAAAACTGGTAAATTAACAACTGTGTAGGACTCTCATTCCACCAGGGTTTTTCATTCTACATGTTTTTCTATAAATAGAATTAACCATGGTTTTCATTAACTTAGGAATTTCGTATCCCACAAAACAAAATAGGGAGATAAAAAGGAAGTAAATGATGTTTTCTCTACCCCCAGTGCATTTACAATCTAGTTTGAAAGAAACAACATGAACATTTTTATTTTTAAAAAGACAACATCTGATTAATAGTATCTAAATCAGTCTTAGGGGTGTTCAACAGAGGGAGACACCAAATGGACTAGGGTGCTTTGTGGAAGAGCCAGATGGGAAGGAGATAAAGGAAAGAAAGATATTCTCTGCTAGGACCAGGATAAAGGGGCAGTGATGGGACAAGCAGGCTGGGATCTGATTGATGTAGAAGGCTGGTGCTGTGGGGAAGAGAACCATTCACTCTTAGCTTTACCTTAACCCTTAATGTTAAGAAATTGTAGCATCCTGCCAGCAGTTTTGTTTATACTATCTGTGCACATATATGCACATTTCAGCTGGCCCTTCTCAACAGGAAACTGACCTCATCTTGCCTATCTCCAGTTAAATGTCTTCAATGCCCTGCTGCTCCACTCTCCCAGGCCTGGATCCCCACCAAAGCCTTTAAACCATAGGACCCCAGAGGTAGAAATATTAGTGCCCTATTAATCATGAGGCTTAGTTTAGCACATTTATTTTTTCTCATAAAACAGAAAACAAAAGTTCACTTTAACAATGAATTTGATCTAACCAGTTTATAACGGGCTCTAGGCACACGCAGCTCAGTGTGGCAATTAACAGCTGAGATTCTGGAGCCAGACTCCCTGGGCCCCAGACACCAGCTATACCTCTTCCTGGAGGTCTGACACTGGGCAAATCTCTGAGCCTCAATGTGCTCATTTATAAAATGAAGGCCATAATGGTACCTCACAGGGTGGTTGTGGGGTTAAATTAATTAATACCTCTAAAGTGCTTTGATAAGGATGCTATATAAGTTGTCACACTATTACTATTGGTAATCATAGTTCTATTACTGAGTTGAGAAAATAGTCATAAGGCCAATACAAAATCTAAATCTTTTTCCATAGGAACATTTTCAGTTTTTAAAATTTATGCTAGTTTCATTTGTCAAAAGTAATTACTTTAACATGCATCTTCAGCACATGCCAGCAAATAGCTAGAATTCAGGGAGACCTAAATGCTACTGAAAAGCCAAGCAGCGCTCAGGCAGGCTGGGCCTCGGTCATTGCTTCCGAGGCCTGGCCAAAGCTAAGGGCATGATGTGCCCGGAGGCTAAATTGATCCCTAGAGCAACTAGGCAACTGGGAATTTGAAGATTTTCTTTTCACTGTCCCTGAAACTCTGAAAGTGAAAAAAAAAATTTTTTTTGGACTTCTTCTCGCTGCCTAAACTGAAGATTTATTGAGTATTGGAGATTTATTTCCATAGCAGTTTATCATTCAGACACACATGTCATACATAAGCTCCTAAAGCCCCAGTTACATGTCATGCAAAGGTGGAAGGCAGAGACTGCTAGCTGCCCACCAAATATCTATGCTTTTCCTACCGAATGTGCAGAAAGGGAGACCTCTTACAGCTGGGTAGGTTCATGAGACTCAATTCTTGTGAGTGGAAAGAAAACAGAAAAAGTGGTATTTAAAAAAAAAAAAAAATTCCATGAGATTTTCAATCTTTCTCTTCTCCTGTCTGAAGCCTGGATTTTCAGGCTGATCTGGAACACTGTTTCACAAGCCTGGTCCCTATGAGCTGCAGAGAATACAGCCCCTGCGCCACTTAGACCTGATATGAGAGAGAAATAAATTTCTATTAGGTTAAGCCACAAAAAAATCTGGGGTTTATTTGTTTCAGCAGCTAGCATTACGTTGCTAATAAAGGGGTAGAAGTTAGACAGCAGCCCTTTCCAGTATCAATGGTGATGGCCAAACCACAGGCATAACTCAGCATTTACCACAGCCTTAACAAAAACAACAGACGTGCAGATGTCTCATTAGACAGGACAATGTGAAAATGTCAGGCTACTGTGAAATGTTACCAATAAGTCTGGGTTCATTGTCTTCCAAAGGGATCCAAAGCTACAAATCTTGCAGGAAGCTGCTAAATGTTCAGAATTTAAGCATTTTCTAGACCAATGAGGTTCAAATAAGTTTTGAATAACCATCCAATCATCTGGGTGCTTATTTAAAAACAAAATAAATCACTAACCCTTTAGAGGCATTTATATTAATAACAACTATTATTATAGTAGTTATGGTATGAAATCATCTATAAGTAGAGGAGTATAAAGCAGTAGCTATAAAATTTTTAGCAGAGGAGGAAGTTGTTGGGTCTTCCTCAGGCCATTTTCTCTTTGTAATTATTTCTAAATCATTACCTTATGTCAACCTTCACTACAACAGAATCCCAATTCTGCATGACTTTTAAAAGAGATATAGAAGGATACCTGTCAAAGACAATCATTGTGGTTGATAAAGAGTGAATATCTGATTTTAGTCAGAGAAAATGTTTACGTAAAGGGAATTTAATAGACTTAGTGCCATTATAAAGAATGATTATACAGGACTGGTGTCTGTAAAATCTAGTAAAAACATGCAGTCCACCTTCCTTAGTAGACCCTGTCTCCAAATAAATGCTTAGTAAAAAGTCAAATCACTTGAAAGGAAGGATTTTACTGTCCTCCTGTTAAATCAGGTTTATGAGCCATTTGCTCAGCTTGTCCTGTGTCTTGTCAGGTGTGTTTCGTGTTTACCAGGCTTGTCGGCATCTGTTCTCACCTTTCACTCAGTTTCACCTTTTAACGCATTGACAGATTTCTTTGACAAATGTAATGGCCCCTTTCAGACAAAGAGATAATTGGCTAATCAGATCTTATTTGCAGTAATCCTAAGGAACCAATTTCTTAGCAGTCCCTAGTATTGTTAAAAGCATGTCCCAGGCCTGTAAATGATGGCGATGCAGCAATCACCAGGTATTTGTCATGCCCATGGATCAGAGGCTTTCATGCAGGGATGACCACTCATTGGAAAATTCCGCTTCAATCCCTCCCTCTTTTTATCTTATTTTCTTAGCAGTCCCTAGTACTGTTAGAAGCATGTCCCAGGCCTGTAAATGATGGCGATGCAGCAATTACCAGGTATTTGTCATGCCCATGGAGCAGAGGCTTTCATGCAGGGATGACCACTCATTGGAAAATTCCGCTTCAATCCCTCCCTCTTTTTATCTTTTCCTTGTTACGTCTAACTGATGCATATTGCTTTTTTTTTTTTTTCTTCCCAAGTCAGTAACTGGGACTCTTTGAAGCACACCCTGAGATTTAATTATAATGTAACGTTACAAGAAAAGACAGCATTTTTACAAATATTTCATACACGTTTGCATTGAGAAACATTTTAAACATAAAGCTCTATGATATTTTTTTTCTAGAGCACAAGAACTCCAATTTCCTGACAATTAAACAGAATCAGACCTCCACCTCTGCATCGAGTGGCTTTGTTTTATGCTTTCTCATTCTGCCAATAACCTCCCCAATGTGTCCCAGAGGAATCACAGCCCTCTCCCACTCTCTATTCATAGAATTCACATAAAATTGACACTATCCAATTTCAAAATGACTAATCAAAGAACTGTATCTCTGTAGTGATAAAAACTGGTTAAGAGAGCACTGCTTATTTGTCCATACTATGGCCCACATAAAAACTGATGATATTAGAATTCCACATGGGGATAAAAGAATAAAGCTGCTGATGGCCACAGGTGACTAGCAGGGGATCTCTGGCTGCCTCAGGCCCTGCCTGTCTGCCCCTAAGACTAAAAGGATTCAGTACTCAGCCCAGGCACAACACATTTAAGGCATACCGATATCATCACAATACTCCAGTGTGTGCCTGGACACACCAATGGAAGTTCTAGGTTAAGGCAGGCATTCACAAGACAAATCAGACCAACTCAAGATGATGAATGAGATTTAATTCCAGTTTGGGCTGTAGGGAAAGCAGAGTCTCT
Source organism: Galeopterus variegatus (assembly GCF_000696425.1). Lineage (NCBI taxonomy): Eukaryota > Metazoa > Chordata > Mammalia > Dermoptera > Cynocephalidae > Galeopterus > Galeopterus variegatus. Next base: position 37,569 of record NW_007731559.1, read on the forward strand.
ATTATCCTGTGGACTTGCCATGATAGTGATGTGAGCCTGGCAGACCAGGGCTACCCTGTGGGGCCTAAAGATAGTGACCTGATGTGAACATATTTGTGCCACAATGAAAAGGAGACATTCTCCTGACATACATTTATGTGAGCCAATAAATGCCATTTTGTCTTTAAGCCACCTTCTGTGATGTGCAATTGTAGTTGTAACTCATAGACTTCTGCACGTATCATATTACACTGAAATATCTGTTCAGCTGTTATCTCCCCAACTGGACTATAAATTTGCTAAGTGTAGGAGCTGTGAAATTAGTCAAATTTATATGCCAGGCAAAGTGCATGGCCCATATAATGAGGTATTCTTTTAGGATATATGTTGGTTAAAATGAATTTAAGAGTGCAAATTTTAAATTAAAAACTATGAATGGAACAAGATAAAGATTTGGCCTGTTGTATTCTACAGACTTCTGAACAGCTTTATAAGCAAGACCTTAAGAATTTGGATGCCTTAAAATACACCACATGAAGAAAAAGAGAATGAGTCAAATGACTTCACTTAAAAATTGTATTACCAAATTTACTATTTGGTCATTCAAAGCTGTGAACATCTCCACCCAAGTCTAATGTAAACAAACAAATAACCACAACAAAAGTGTTAAAACTCTTACTTTTCAGTTCTGTTCTCCATTAATTATGTATTCTATCCCTCCTCCTAAATCATGCAATTTAATTTTGTTTCCTTTTTTTTCTCCTCTCTCCCTTAAAAGAAGTCAACTCTTATTTCTAAAACATGAAAGTGGTGTGCAGATGGTTATGATGACCAAAACCAACTACACAAATCAAGTTGGATGTATTTAATTTTTAAACTTTCCCCTTAGCAAATCTCTATGACTGATCTATAATAAAATTTTCATTGTTTGCTCTGGCAATTTTGAAATTTATCTGAAGGAAAATTAGGATAAATTAGAATCGACATTCTTCCACAAACAATATATAGAAGTGAGAATTTGGGAACTGCGGTCAGAATGGAAGATTCATAGTGTTTTGAGCAAAGTAGGATTTTATTTAAAGTGATCTAAATATGCAGGTTGAGGAGCAGACTAAAGGGGAAAAGGAGAAAGATAAAAGATATGATTAATTTTTCACCATAACTCTCAACATAGCCCATTAAAGCTTCAACTCTTTAGTAAAGGGGTCTGGAGCTCTTGACTGTCATCCTCTAGTCATTTCTCATCCACTTGAAAAAAGAACCAATCCTATGCTGGTTTAGTTAATGAGCTTTAATTACAAAACAACCACAAGCAAAGCCTTCCCTCCTCTGTTTCCCACCTTACAAAGAATACCGTGGGGGCCATGAAATGAACATTATGCAGGCAGCTGAGAGCTCTTCCTTGTAGTCTCCTCCATATCAAATTAGCTTACAGGGGCCGGCCCAGTGGCGCACTAGGTTGAGTGCGGTGCTTGGGAGTGCGGTGGCGCTCCCGCCAAGGGTTCGGATCCCATATAGAGAC
>NW_007731559.1:39726-51565 GCF_000696425.1 Galeopterus variegatus
CTCAGTTTACACATTGATAAAATGAGGGCATGCCTCAAAGTCTACTTTTCTACAATTTAACGATTCTATTGTGTTGGTACACAGGAGTTGAGAATATCTGAGGCTGCACTGTATGTCCTTAGTCATTTCTGGAATGTCGACAAGCCTCTTAATCAGGGTTCACACCCTCTCTGATGGTAAATCAAGACTGTTATATACAACTCCTTATTAAAGAATAAAAAAATAAAATGCTCATGAGTACAATGGAAAAAAAAATACTGGAAAGGAGAATAAAACATAACAAAAAGATTGCATAACTCTGAAAATTATTAACTAGAGAAACCCAAACCAGTTTATTTTAAAGAATTTATTCAATCTTAGTAGGAAACAAAAATATATAACTGCTATGTGACAAGAACAGAAGACTATAAAGAGAGGACAGATAGAGATGATGAGAGAAGGAGAAGATATTAAAACAAGTTTGAGAGAATAAAGACAGATGAGATGAGACATGCCAGTGAAACAAAATTGCAATATTCAAATTAAAATAAACATTGTAGACTAAATTTACATCATAAAAAATTGGATCAATGTTATAAAAGACAAAATTAAAAGGTCCTCCCAAAATCCAGAGGAAAAAGACAAAATATTTGAATTATAAAGATTAAGAAAAAAAAATCCTTAAGCATCTAGGAGGAAATAAAATTACAGGGTATCAATAAAGAAACAAAAGTTGGTCATGTTTTATCTGTACCCTTTGTGTTTGTTATACTGAATGCCAGAGGCAATAGACTAATGTTTAGAGTTTGAGGTGGGAAAGTATTTTAATCTAAGTTTTTTATTAATAATGAATTATATTTCATAACTGCAAATAAGTAATAAATTGTGAAATATGTAAGTGCTTAGAAAATATATTAGCCACCAACTCTTCAAAAAAATTACTTGAAGGCACATTATTGCCAATTGGAAGTTGGGTCAAAATTAAGACTTTAGTAGATAGAAGTTATGTCATAAAGAATCTATCAGGCAGCAGTGATGCCATTGAAGCATTAAACCTCCCCAAATTAGCATAAATCTAATTACAAAACAAAAGACAAGTGTCAACTTTTTCCTTGAAAAAATAATCCTTTAATTAACAAAAATCTTGGTGTAAACTCTAAGAGAACTAGTGAAAAGCAAAATTGTGTCAAACTCTTCCTCTTATGTGTCACCTTTTAGTTTTTGACAATCAGAAAATAAACATAAAGTTGTAAAAAAAAAGTTAAACTATTAAAGTTAATGAAAAAATTAAAAGTCCAAAGAGAAGATAAAAGCCTACAAATCTTGGCAGGAAAAGAAATAAATAAAACAGAGACAAACATCAGCAATAAAACCAAAACAGAAAGCATAAAGTAGAAAGAGAAAATTAAGTCCAGACATTATCAACTACCATCTGTATTAGTTCCCTAGAACTATTGTAACAAATTACTATACACTGGTAGCCTAAAACTGCAGAAATTTATCTCTCACAGTTCTAGAGGCCAGAAGTCTGAAACCAAAGCGAGGACAGGGCCAGGCTCCCTCTAGAACCTCCAATTGGGGGCTGCCAGCATCTCTTGGCATTCCTTGGCTTGTGGCCATATCACTCCAATCTTTGCCTCTGTCTTCACCTTGCCTTCTCCTTTTTTTATCTGAGTGAAATCCCCCTCTGCTTCCTTCTTATAAGGGCACATATGATTGCATTTAGGGCCCACCTGGATAATCCAGGAAAATCTTATCTCAGGATCTATAACTTTATTACACCTGCCTGCAATGGATCTTTTTCTAAATAAGCTAACCTTCACAGGTTCCAGGGATGAGGACCTGGACATAACTTTGGGAGCCATTATCAGCCTGCCGCACAATAATTAAAGTAAATAGGGCCAGCCCTGTGGCTCACTCAGGAGAGTGCCACACTGGTAGTGCGGAGGCCGTGGGTTCGGATCCTATATAGGGATGGCCGGTGCGCTCACTGGAGGAGCGTGGTGCAGACCACACCGTGCCGAGGGATGCGATCCCCTTACCGGTCAAAAAATAAATAAATAAAATTTAAAAAAAAAAAAAGTAAATAGTTAAAATTCCATTCATTCATTAAAAAAAGTTCCAAGTTAAGATATCATACTGAATATAAGCATTTAATTTCTCTTCTTCCTAAAAATGAAACTTCATTAAAGTAATTTGTTTTTTAAGAAATAAACTCACAAGGATGAAAAGAATGGGAAAGAGAGCTAAAAGAAAAAGATTTTAGAATCAAGCAATCAGAGGAGTGAATAGAACCTGATACAATAGATTCAAGACAGTGGGAACCAAGGTTGTAGTGGGGTAAGAAGAGACACAACCCAGGCTAAACTGGAGACACTTCAAAAGGCTCAGGATGTAGTCATACTGGGTAGCTTTACAATTGGCGTGAAGTGCATGGTGTTAAAATAAGGTGAAAGGAAGATGATTAAGGAGTCATTAGATCCTTAATTCCCTAAATACCTCGTCCTACTCCATGACTTTAGGGGGCTATTCTCTCCGCATCCCTGAAAAAAACCTAAGGTTTAATGTCTNAAGAAGAGACACAACCCAGGCTAAACTGGAGACACTTCAAAAGGCTCAGGATGTAGTCATAATGGGTAGCTTTACAATTGGCGTGAAGTGCATGGTGTTAAAATAAGGTGAAAGGAAGATAATTAAGGAGTCATTAGATCCTTAATTCCCTAAATACCTCATCCTATTCCATGACTTTAGGGGGCTATTCTCTCCGCATCCCTGAAAAAAACCTAAGGTTTAATGTCTGGAGAAGGTAAAATGACAAGAAGATTCCAACCACACTCAAACACCTGAGTACCTAATGAAAATAGGACATTAAGTGATATGCATACTGTCATGTGCCCTCCTAGATTACACTGGAGTGAAGCTCAAAGCTGGAGATCTCACCCACATGTCCAATGTTTCCTATCATTTTTTACTCCCCTATTCCTAATCATGAGCAAAGATCCTAAAATTATCATCTGAGAAAAGCTTCTCCCATATAAGATAGAGACCAAAACAACCAAAAGGGGGAAAAAAAATTAGAAGTAATAGGAACTATGCAGGAAAAAAATTTTAAAAGACAGTTCTTTTTCTAAAAATTGTCATTGATGTCAGCAGAGAGATAAGAAAATAAATTAAAATAAACTGCATCCATGAAGCAAGATGAGCATCCTCCAAGAAAAGAAATATTTAGAGAACAAAAATCAGCTCTTAAAACCTAAAACACTCTAAGAAAAATATTTCAAATATTTAAAAGTAAGATGTATAAACAAAACAAAATAAATAAAATAAACAATATTTTAAAATTTAAAAATAAATGTAAAAGCATATTAAACATAAAGTTAAGGAAGTTATCACAGATTATGGAACAAAAGAACATAGAGATTAAAAATAGGAGAGGAAGATAAGAAAATTGGAGGTTCATACTAAAAGGTTCAACATTTGAATAAAAGAGATTGCAAAGAGAGCAAAGGAATGTAGAAAAATTGGGTGATGGGAGGAAGAATATTGTTAATAAAATAATTCAATATAATACCACAGGATTGAAAGACATGAGTTTCTAAAACGGAAAGGTCCATGTAGTACCCAACACAATGTTAAAAAAGAAGACACACAGCAAAGCATATCACTATAAAATTTCACAAAATGCAAAGAAAAGGTCCTGATAGCTTCCAGGGGAAAATGGAAAAAAAAAAAAAAAAACAAGCAAATAAAAAAACAGGTCACATACAAATTATTAGGATTCAGAATTGCTTCCACTCTCTTACATGTCCATAAGGAACTAACGAAATGACACAAAAAGGCTTTCAAGACAGTGAAGGAAAATTATTTCCAACCTAGATTTCTATACTCATGCAAAATAGCTTTCAAATAGAAGTTTCGAATAAAGACATTTTCAGATATAAATTATCTTTGAAATGTTATCTGTCATCTCTCTTTCTCCCAGGAGCCGTCTGGGTGATGCTCCACCAAAACAAGGAGGTTGACCATGAAATGTTATCTGTCATCTCTCTTTCTCCCAGGAGCCGTCTGGGTGATGCTCCACCAAAACGAGGTTGACCGCAAATGAAAAAGAACACATGAGAGATAGAAAACATAGATCCAACACAAGAAGAAAGATGAAGAAAGGAAAAGCCCTGGATGACTGTGATAGGAGCAATAAATTCAGATTGCATGGTGACACCACGCCCCTTGTCATATGTGACCACATTCAGGCACAGTAAATCGATGGAAAACATCACTGTTACTGACGGCATTAATATTGGCCTAGGACTGAGAATGGTTGTAGTGATGTGTGCTGTCTCTCTTTTGGTCAAGACTTGGCAAAACCTTTTGATTTCCACAGACTACAACAGAGAAGAAAACACAAATCTTCCCCTAGAATGAAATTCTCTTATACAGCATATGTCATCAAATCAAAGAGCTGTTAATTTTAATTTGCAACTTATATAGGAAGGAATGAGAAACAACCAGGATTGGAAATCTAAATGATGACCCACACATCCAGCTGAGTCACCAAATTGCCACGTCCTCAAAAAAGGGTAAATAAAAACTGAACCCACCATGAAGAGAGATAGCAGGAAAACTGGTGGGTCTCAAACCTGACAATACTCTGAAAGAAAAATAATCCCCCCCAAGAATTTGACCCACAAGCCATTACTCATGCAGATTTGTGGAGTGAATTCACGTTATCAATGAGGTTCCAAAAAACAGCAGATTGTTAACTTAGATAATTTAATAGATTGGTTTCAAACAGATAACAATTTAGAGTAATCTCAGGTTGGTAGCACTTCAGGTGTCTGGCAAAAGCAAATGCAAATCCTTTTTAGAATAGCTCAATTTTTTTTTATTGTGAGATGTATCCCAATTTCACAGTTGTTAAGCAGGAGAAATAGGCTCCTTAGAATTCACTACACATGATATGCAAATGCTTCTACATGCATAGAATATCTCTGAAAGCAGACATGGGAAGCTGGAAAATGGTTCCATGTTGTGAGAGAAAGTAGTTTACTTATGGAAGGGGTATGCGGAGATTTACTCTTCTCTTTTCCCCTTTTATTAGTTTTCTATGCTCTTTTAACAGATTACCACAAATTTAGGGATTTAAAACAGCATATGTTTATTATCTTACCATTCTGTACATCAGAAGTCTAAGGGTCCCATGAGCTAAAACCAATGTGGCTGGAGGGCTGCATATATTTCTGCCAGCTTTAGGAGGGAATCTATTCCCTTTCCTTTTCCAGCTTCTAAAGACCACATGTATGCCTTGGCTTGTGGCCCCCTTCCTCCATCTTCAAAGCTGGAAGATGGTATCTCTCTGACTTTCCATCTGTGCTCAGTGGCTTGTGGCCCCCTTCCTCCATCTTCAAAGCTGGAAGATGGTATCTCTCTGACTTTCCATTAGAAAGTCATCTCTTTCTAATGGCAACCAGGAAATGTTCTCCAATTTAAGGATTTATGTGATTAGATTGGGTTCACCTAAATAATCCAGGATAATCTCCTCATCTCAAGGTCCTTAACCTTAATCATATCTGCGAAACATGCGTGACATACTTTTTCTATGTACAAGGTAACATACTCACAGGTTCTGGAGATTAGAATATTACATCTTTGGCCTGCAGTGAGGCAGGAAGGGAAGCAGAGGGCATTATTCTTCCTACCCTATTGTTTCCTTTGGATTACATAATGTGTGATGTATGATCTACTCAAGAATTGAAAAAATAAAATAAATTCTCTTTTTAAAAAACATAACAAGAGCTCTCTGATCTAGCAATTCCAGTTCTAGGATTTTATAGATATATCAGCAATGTGGAAAACTGAAGAATGTATGAGGTTACTCACTGCAAAACCAAAAGATTGAAAAGAACCTAAATATACGACATCAATGAAACAGTGAAATAAATTGTGCCCACATACAAAATGGGATTCTATGCAGCAAGGATTCTCTCGAATTTCTCCTCCTGCCTCTCTTTTCTCCTCTGAACAGTATGAAAAATACTGATTTATTGGCAAGAAGGATAAGTACTTGGGATTCTCCCCCCCCCCATCTCACCTAACAAAAATATACAAACACAGAATTAGGAAAAGTGACTAGGGAAGGAAGTTATTGGAGTATGTGAATTTGCCTTTAGAAGACTGAACTTAGATAGCAATCCAAATCTGAGGATTCAGTAATTTTATTAAGTGTACTTAGTAGGCTACTGTGTGTCTAATCACGTTGACAAAAGCTTACTGGAAGTCTTGAGATCCATGCCAAAAGTAATGCTAGCAAGGAATCTAACAGATGTTGAATGCCTTTTATTGTTCAGACAAAATCCTAATAAATTTTCATACATTATCTCATTTAATTCTCAAGAAAATGTTTAGGTCCATTTGACAGTTGAGAGCATGTATTTTAGGATACACTCAAATAATTTGCCTGAGTTCACAAAAGAAGACAGAGCTAGAGATTTAACACAGTTTAAGTCAAAATTCTGTATTTTTTCATCATAAATCATATTTACTGTCATTTTTTAATGTGTGTTGCTTTTCTCAACTGTCTTCTCTTTTTTTCTCAAAAAGCTTCTTATTTTATATGTATTTATATTTTCATGCTGTAGAATTTTATTTAGGTGCTCAGTTTCTTCTTAAAATCCCTCCTTTATCTATTAGCAGTCACTAAGGTCTATATCAGAAAAGCAGAGACAGATGTTGGAGGGCTTCTCTGTGTTGCATCCTGACTTTCTGCAAGGAAATAATTATTGAGTATTTTGGGAATGCATTTCACATCTGTTTGTAAATGTAAATCTGCAGTAATTCTTTTTTGAAATGGGCTTTTTAAAACAAACGATGTGTTTTATTCTGTTTCTCCTTTCCTAACTTTAATAGCCACATCTTTAAGGGACCAATGTAGAATTGCACTCCAACCTTCATCTCCCATTCTAATCCCAACCTTTCTACCTTTTCTTCAACTCTGCATTAAAGATGGTGTGTTTGCTACAAATCCTCAAAGTCTCAAAATATCTCCACATGGAGAGTATCCAGAATGAAGAATGAATGATAGATGCATAGGACAGATGGACAGATGAATGAATGGATAGATGGATTCAGTACACATTCCCAAACTATTTTGACCATTCTTAAAGATAAGGTTATTCATAATAATTTTACAACTTCAAATATCTGTACCACAGATAACAAATACAAGCACAGGACAGAAAAGCAATCTCAAATAAATGACCTAAAGTGGAATGTTATAAATTAAATTTTATTGTAAATTAAATATTATAAATTACATTTTCTTCTCATTCAAGTGTAGAAAACATATGGACTCATGAACATACTGTGATGAATGACATCCATACAACATATATGATATTTTGAACCATAGGTTCAATTTTCATTGTGGTATGCACATGAAAAATTTTCACCATAGTAAGTAACCTTACTAGTATAACTAGAATTAAATATTTAGATGAAACTATGAGTAATTTTGGCTTTATAACAATGTCTTTCCCATTTGGAAGAAATGTTCTCTCCATTAAGGTAGAGAGACAAGAATCTCCTTTTCAAAGATTGCTTTGAAAACTATTTCCTCAACAGCTCCGTACAGGTGTTAACAGGAAAAAAGAACATTGCTGGGAGCAATTCTCTACTGAACAAGGGAGGGTGTAACAGGACTCTTGGTAAATATGGTCTTGATCCAGAGGCAGGAAAGGACCGATGAATCATCAAAACCACAGGGGAGAAAATTGGATATTGCTCATTAAGTTGCTGAAAGGTGGCATCATCAGACAGGGCAGTCTGTAATGCCAAAGCACTCACAGTCATCTCATGGTAAAATATATACGATTTTTTTCTAGAGTACTTTTGTTACTAAACTTTAGCTAAAGTCAGCAAGTGATGTTATAAATTTCCATCCATTTTGAGTAACAATTGAAAGCAACTGAAGTTTTAGAAAAACCATATGCAATTGTGAAATGGTGTATCAGGGAATTAGACATCTAAAATGATATTAATTATATTTAGTGTGGTTTTCTCAGGAAGCTGGGATGGGGAGGATTCTAAGTATATTTGTTTCAAAATAGATGTTTACATTTTTGGAGTTTATTGAAGTAAAAATGAAAATCAGAATAGCATCTCTAATAAATGCAAATGTGACATTATAATTAATGAATTTTGTGAAATTGGCAATATTTGAGCATCTTTTACCTACAAAAATGTCAATTTCTATAGTAACATAATATATCCTACAGTAGACTTTACAAATTTAGAAAATGACATGCATACCCACTTCCAAAAAATATCTCCAGTTATTTCCACTTTTGGTGGAAATTGTATAACATCTCTCCTGTTCCCAACATCCATGGAAGCGCTAGACAGGGATAAATCTGTCATTCTATGATAAGATAGAGTAAAAGTTATAGTCATTTTACTAACTTCAAGAAAAAGAGTCAGGAGTAAAAATAGAGAAAAGTGACAAAAGGGAAACAAGAAAATTAGAGGAAAAGAGGCTCTGAAAAAATAAATGCATCTTAAAAATAAATATAAATTTTCATGAGTATAAGAAAGGAAGAGCTCAGAAGTGAAAGTGTACTAAGATTTAAAGGAAATTGGGAACATTCAAGATTGAACCAGGATGCTATGTGCAGTGATTCTTTTCAAACTGTTCTCTGTTTGTTCCTAGAGGAGATTGCAGTTTATTATTTAAGGCTGTTATTTCTTTACAAGCCCTATGAGATTCATCTAGAATAGAGTCCAAGAAACAGAAAGCCTAAGAGGCAGGCATAGGCACTCATTTCCTAGGTGTGTTCAGGTGGAAAAGCACCTGGGTGCTATGAGCCATTCTATACAACATCATGAAATGTGGAATTATGAAGCCAAATAATTTTTAAGCTTAAGTAAACTCAATGTATGTCTGTGCCAAATCAAATATTGCATTATATTTGGGTGTAAGGAAATAAAACAAAAAGTTATTAGAAAAAAATAGAAAAATAAGTTTATTTTTTACATTTCTTCTGCAAAAATTGCCATTATTTGAATTTCACAGTAAAATAATTTGACCTGGTTTGTGAAGGACTATCTGAGTTTCAGAAAAACTATCCCAAAACACCTCCTTCAAAAGATAGTATGAAAATATAAAATCATAATTTGTTTGCAAAAATTGCCATTATTTGAATTTCACAGTAAAATAATTTGACCTGGTTTGTGAAGGACTACCTGAGTTTCAGAAAAACTATCCCAAAACACCTCCTTCAAAAGATGGTATGAAAATATAAAATCATAATTTGTTTAAAAAAATTGATTTTTTGTCTTCAATTTCCTGTCATAGACGTTATTTAGGGTTTTGTAATTTTCACTTTAATTGGAAAGAAGATCATCCTTCAAAAATATTTCCTTTTTAACAAGGTCTGAGTTCAAAACAAATATTAATCATCATAGAGTGTTTCATAAGCTGACTATAAGACCAAAAAAAGTGTCCTTATAATGTGTCTCTTTCCTTTATGAACTTTAAATTGGGTAGGAGGGTTTATTTTAACTTAGAGTTTCCATATAGTTTTCTTCTGTCTTCTTTTCCTAATTTATAGCCCCACTCTGGAAAGCTGGCTGATCAACTGGCTATTTTTAATGTGAAGAAACTAAACAAAAGCCCTTACAGTACTGCTCAAATATCTAAAATATTAAACAAAAGTCTATTGACACAGAAAAATAACCAAACAACTGCTAATGATTTTCCTATAATTTCCGTATTTTTATCCTATTTTTCCTAAAGGGCTAGCCAAATTCCAGGGGATGTTTTGGTTTTCTCACTCTGGACATTAGAACCATTCCCAGGGTGCAGCTGCAGCTCATTTGCAGCAGGAGTGTCCATAAAGCCTAACAGGCCCCGAGATGGTGCACTTCTCCTCCATGAATTTTCTTGAAATGCTTTAATCTAGATATGAAAAGAAGCCCTTCTGAGGTGGTTTAAATTGAACAGAATGGTGGTAGTTCAGAATGCAAATGGAATCCTGTTGGAGGGGGCAAATATATGAGAAAAGTATAGATAACACTTAATTAAAATGCTCTCCTTACTTCTGTCCAACCAGGGCATACTATTGGTTGACAAAGAGAACAGCTGCCCCATGAGTCTAGTCAAATATACAACAATGGAAAACGATATTCTTACATTTAGGGTCAAAGGCAATCATACTGCGATGTCTTGAAATGAGCACCGAGATATCTTGACTTGGCAGATGTACATAATCACTCGTGTTTCTAATTAAGAATTTGGGGGAGGATCAAGACGAATTCCTTCACATGTCTTATGTGCCATGCCTAAATATTTTCTTTTCTGCTATTCTACTGTGGAACATTAAATGATTTTCTCTGTGGATAAGAGCCTGGATTTGAATGTACCATACAGAAAAAAAACAATCCCCTATTGTTGCCCAAGTCTGGATTAGACGATGTCCGTACATTGTTTTGACTATATTGCCATTAGGCTAAATCACTATTTTCAATATATTGAACCATAATGGAGACAAGGAAGTGCAGAAAAACTGAGACTGTGGGCATAATATGCTTCCCCGCTCCTTCCCCCACCCCCAGCCCAGCACTTGCAATTCAACAGTAACACAGAATCACATTACTAGTGTCTTAGGCTGCAGCAGCACAAGTCTTTGCTACAACTTTTATGACCTGTGTTTGCAAGTCTGTGGATTGTAGTCATGTTAATGGCAAACACTTGGTGCCCTCAGAGAAATTTCGCATTAATAAAATCTACAAAGCACAGTGCTGTTCCTTTGAAGTTGCTACTAAACATGTAATATTAGCTTGTGAAGCATTAGATGAGGAAATGAGCTCGATAAGGACTCTTGGAGTAATAGCTCTAAATTGATTATTTCCTTCCCAAAATAAACTTGCCAGGCAGCCCTGTGGGCTTACTTCCTAAGACTTGCTCTGCCCAGGAATCTTATCACAAGGAAATGAACAGCGAAAATCCAGACAAATGTGATAAGGCACAGTCACATGATATTAATGCAGTTATGAGGTTCAGTCTTTTCTTAATGAAACTTAGATCTCTCGAGGGCTGCCATGAGTTAAATATTCATTAATTACATCCTAAACATGAGGAGAAGAAAGAACAATGTCTTTGAATGCTATTTTATTAAATACTCAAGCACAACAAATCCCTAGTTAAGTACGAAGGAAGGCAAATTTAAACCTGTGTGCATTGCAGTGTGAAAAACTTCACCTTTAGAAGTCATAAAAAACATGTAAAGAACAATCTCTTAAAAGATGTCCACAGAACACACCCTTGAATTTAACAATTCTTTATTTGGGTGTCATTCACCTGCATTTTCTGTTTGAAATCAGAGGCAAAAAGTAACAATTTCTGGTGATAATCAGTTTTTAAAATTCTTTGTTCTGATCTTTCATCTACATCGAAAAATAAATATTTCTTTAAAATAAAAAAGAAATAAGCCTGTTCAGGAAATGGCATTTTCTGCATTCCTTGGACTTCTTCAATCAATATTAGCTACAAAAGAAAAAGAAAGAACTTGGAACTGGGAATTCTTGTGGTTTGGGTTTCTTTAAAGAAAAGGCTCCTCTTACCCAGAATTACCATGTGCCAAGGTTAGTTCTGTTTAAATACATTGTTTCTGCAATTGTGTTTGAATTAATGTATAAATAAATATTGATTTATATAATTCAGAATGCCCAATTTTCCATCTACATTTGTAGTTCTTTCCACATTTATTCTTGTCAAAAACTGAATACACTTTGCTATTAGGGAAAGAACAGAGAGAGAATTGTTACTCTAATAAAAGAACAGAGTTGAGGCTGCTCATTATCACCTTCT
>NW_007731559.1:51933-62857 GCF_000696425.1 Galeopterus variegatus
CTTCTCTTTTCAGAATGCATTTGTAACAGTTTAGAAACATGATTTTTATTATTAAAAATATCTTTAAATAAATTAAACCTAAATCTCAAGTCCCACAATTCCCATTTAAAAGACTGACAATTACTATGGCTTTTCTTTTGCATTTTAGCTTTTGAAGAAGACATGAGAAGTCAAAGCCATGTTTTTCTTGCACTGCATAATTTCATAATCCCGACTGTAGACCTTAAAACATAAAGCTGGCCAAGGTAGTAGTTACTGATTTTTTTTATTTTATTAGCATGTGTTTCAATAAATGTATATGCAAAGGATCTTTTTTGCCTCTTCACTTTCTAGGGCCTATGTACTCCTTGAGAACTTTCTACATCTTTAGAAGCTCCCAAACTGCCACTACCAGACCTTTCCGTAAGAGAAACTTAACCAGTAACTCACTGGCAACAGCCCAGCGAGATGAATCTGAGAGTGGAAAATTCCCTAGTGCCAAAATCCTTCAGAGAATTTTGGACTGGAAAATTATTTGTTGTGGGAAACGGTCCTGGGCATCGTAGGGTATTTAGCAGCATCTCTGGCCTCTACCACTAGATGCCAGTAGCACTACCAACCCTCCCATCCAGTCATGGCAATCAGAAATGTCTGCAGACAATGCCATTGGGAAGCAGAATCTATTTAGGTGAAGAATCACTGTTTCAGTAGGAGGTGTAGTCCAGGGCCTCCCATTAGAGGACAAATTGCATTTGCCGTGTGATCTTGAAGGTGGTTTCTGAGATAGAAACGTGTCCTCTTACTAGAAACCCTCCATCAACTGTTAATAATTTTAAGGAGTATGTGTACAAACTGCTTATTTTCAGCCCTCCTAAGCAGGAAAATATGAAAACCCATGCTATAAGATGATATTTAATTCAAATAATTGTAAGCTAAGTGTTGCCAATAATGGCCTTCTTTACAGATACATTCTCTTCTGTTCCTCCTGACATCTTGGAGGTAGTCTAGGCAATATCATCACCCTCATTTTACAGATGTGGAAAATTGTGTGAAAGAACAGGAATTAAGACCCAGAATTTCTAACTGCCCATTCAACCCTTTCTGTATTGTTCTATCAAGTAGAATAAATTACATTTACCTGGACAAGATTAATTTATTCATTCAACTAATATTAACTAAACACCTGTTATATACCAGGCGCTTGGATAGGGCAGTAAAGAAAACAGACTAAATTCTCTATCCCCATGAAGCTTGCATTCTAATGTATCAACAAGATAAATAAATAAAATATATAGTATGTTAGAATATGATAATGATTCACAAGAAAAATAAATCAGGAAGGGGGATAGAAAGTGTGAGAGGGTGAAATTTTAGATAGCATGGCGAGGAAGGTTGTCATGGAGAAAGCAGTATTTGGATATCTATGGAAAGAACATTGTAGGCAAAGGGAAAATCAGGTGCAAAAGTGAAGAACATTCCTGGCAGAGGAAAAAAAGGATACACAGTCGTGAGAGGAGAGCAAGCTGAAGCTGCTGGAGGAGCAGGTAGGGTATGAGTCGGGTGATCAGAGAACAGCAGTCAACAAGGGCCGAGTGCCTGATGCTGGTCTACGCCAAAGTAGCAGCGGGAGGGTGCGGCCCACACAACCCTTTTACCTCTGACATTCCCTACTGTGTCTCCACTGCTCTTAACTGGCATGAATACGGTCCTATGAGAAATGTTCTCAACAGACATGCTGAGTGAGCATTTAATTCTGAAATCCTGGCAGGCAGATCTGATCTGACCTTTTTTTCTACCATAGAGAGCACTTTCTTTGAAAATTAATTTCTAATTCACTATAATGTTATCATTTTAAGACTTCCCTGGATTTAATATTCTCTAAGAACCGATGGTTTTCAAATATGTGCTGTTTGTACTACTTTTATCCCTCTAGCTTTTCCTGCATCTTGTTTATATCAAATTATAAATTTCCTGCCTATATTCTGGTCCTCTAGAATTCATTTGCCTAAGGTCTCTGACTTCTGTGGTGTTTACAACACTTCACAATTTAATATCATTTGTTAAACCCATTTATGTCTTCTTCCAAATCATTCTTATAATAAGTTTGCATGTACATACATAGATGACAAATATATACATACGTACATAGATGGCTTATACTGGCATTAAGTAAAAAACAATACTGAGGAGATAAACTTAAGCACAGAAGGGGATAGGGAGTGTAGAGTCAGGGGTGGAAAATTTAAGCAAGATCCTCAGAGAATGCTATGAATTTTGTGTCCCCCTCAAAATTCATGTGTTGAAGCCTAATCCCCAATGTGATGGCATTTGAAGGTTGGGCTGTTAGGCAATAATCAAGCCATGAGAATAGAGCAGAGCCATCATGAATAGATTAGTGCCTTTATAAGGAGAGACATGAGAAAGCTTTCTTCCAATGAGAAAATGGCCATCTCTAAATCAAGAACCCAGCCATGCTGGCACTGTGATTTCAGAAGTGCATGAGATAAACTGGATCTAAATTCTTCAGATCAGATTAGGTGCTACTACAAGTCTATTTTATACAGAGGCTTGAGGGACATGAGTAACTATGCTAACATCCTATCAGCTTCCTTATTCTCAGGAGCATTAAATAGCATGTGGCTTCTGAGAACTGCTCAAAGTGTATGGGTGAATGTGTTCACACCTATGCTCAACACAGGCACACATAAACATACACACGCATGCACACACCTCCTACCCATCCCAATTGCCCTTGGCTTCTGCCAGTGCTGTTGCTGACTTTATAATTTACACTACCAATTTTTCAAACTTTGAGTCTATCATCACATAACTGTCACTTTAATATTTGATCCTATTGCCAAAGATGCTTAGTAGATCTTAAGGGCCAGTTGGTTGTGCACACTACAGCCAAGTTCAGTACCACAAGCAAAGAATCATAAGCCAGGCCAAAACCACCATCATTATTGCTGCAAGACAGAAAGACGTCTGCAACACATGTGTCCTTCTTTACCTTCCAAATTACCCACAGTAGTAAGACAAAGGACAGAAAAATAGAAAAGCACCCAGGGAGATTGTTAGAAAAAGTTAGGGGCTATAACGACATTCCCGCCCATTTTCCTACTGTGAAAATTGTACAGAAACAAAAATGACTACGTCAAATGTAGTTGCTTTGTGTATTAGTCCATTTTTGTTGCAAATAACAAAGTACCTGAAACTGGGTGATTCACAAAGAAAACGAAATTTATTGCTTACAGTTTCTGAAGCTGGTAAGTCCAAAGTCCATGTGGTGGTGGTGGTGACAGTGACCCAGGGGCCTCACATTGCAAGATGGTGGAAGCAGAGAGAGCAAAGCGAAAGAAAGACAGACTTTCTTCTCCTTTTAAAGCCCTCGGAACCACACCCCTGACCACCATTTTTAATCCATTCACTCCACATTTCAATGACCATAATAGAATTTCCCACCCTCTTAACAGTCACAGTGGGGGCCAAGTTTCTAATACATAAAACTTGGGAGACACAATTCAAGCTTCAATGAGTTTGGGGGGGACATAACTCAGTCCACTACACTTTGCATCCTCCTTCCTAGATTTACAACACTTATAAATTAATATTCATAATCTAAGCTTATGTTTAGTGGCTAGAATGTTTGGTTTTATAGGAATTTGTTAGCCTTTTAAATTGATTTTTTAAAAATGCCATTAATGAAGCTCTTTCAGTGCAAAATCCTTTACCAATAGGCCAGGTGTCATGGCCAAGTTCAGCTACTCTCTTTACTACCATTTTAATTACTTTCTAGTAAGCTATCCAAGTCTCAAGAAATGAGATTCAAACATCTATTTCTAAAACTTACTACAATCTAATCATCCTTGATGAGGTTATACTGAAGTTAAATATCAGAATTTGTGATTGAAAATTCCCAGTAGTTTTTCTTACCCTTGAACCTTTCCTGACCCTTGCTTTGATCCTGCAGTTTATGAAACTACTTCTTTTCAAGTGTTGAACCCCTTTCTCCACATAAGAATTCCCAGCACTTGCCCTCACACAAATCCAGTGTCTTCAAAGGGTGAGGCAGTTGACACCAATGGCCAGGAACATGGCTTTCTCAATGGAATAAAGAGAGGCCACTCCCTCAGGCTTTCTGGAACTTTGGGCAGGTGGAGATGAGCCCTAAAACAATGCAGTAATGAGTAACTGCTTCTTTCAGGGAGACAGTCCTAGTTACTCTGTCTGCCCACTGGGCAAATCATTGACAGCCTGGTTAAGCAAGCAATGTGCCTACCTAATGCAGCCTGAATGTCAACTTGTTAGCTACACTCTGCTGATACTTCCAAACACTGAGGAGGGGGAATGGGAAAGAGAGAGAAACAAAGAGAGAGAAAGAGAGACAGAAAGAGAGTTTCTTTGTTATTTGGGGGAATAATAGCATTTTCATTATATCAGTCAATTAATATCAATATACAAGTAATCTGTTTAATTTCAGAATAAGTTGGTTATGGGGAAAAAGATAATAAATAAAACATTTCATGCTGCAGAATTACTTTTTTTTTTAAATCAGGGTCACCCTAAGCCAAACTGTGAAGTGTACTGCTGTATGACTTTTGCAAGAATTCTGTATCTGCCTATAACTCTCACATTGGGTATCCACTTCCCAGATTCCTCTATCTTGCTTGGGTGAAAAATCCACAGCTGACAGACAGTCATGGGCTCTCTTCCCTTCCTCAGTTAGTCACGCATACCTTCTTTTCAAGACAGTTTCAAAATTTAGCTCATTCAAGGGCAGACCTCCCACGCCTTCATTTTAATACCTTCAAATTAATACCTTCTTCTCTAGCCAGTTTCAAAATTTATTTCACTCAATGGCAGGCCTCCCTTGCCTTCAGATTAATCTGATGCATGAATCGATAATAATGGGTTAGAGTTACGGCTAAAAGCTTCTAAATTCCTTCATGTAAAAAAAAAAGGTGGATTTTAACTCTAACTTCCTTTCTAATGGATATCAACCCAACTCAATCCACTCTTTCCTTTTTAAGCCAATATTTTATAATTCTGCCTTTACTGTATGAAAATTAAATTCATAGGTAGCACAAACTACTTATGTACGTGATTTTAAAAAATCAATAGAATATATTAAGTATAGTATGAAGAAAAATAAAGGAGAGCAATTTATATAAAACAAAACATGTCTCCACATACAGTTCTGTACTCTAGAAGACATAGTGAAGTAGTCTGACATTGGGGCCTCTATGTGGAATCATGGTAACTGGAGCATCTGTAAGTGTGGACTGCTATGAGTGGAGTCGCTGATAACACACATTCTTCAAAATGGTGAACAACTTTCAGTAAAGTTCCAAACAAAACAGAGTTCAGTCTTTCCTTGATTTATATAATGGTTGTAACTGCAGACACACCCAAGGGTGACTCCTTAGTCGTGCCTTTGTGTAATCTCCCCTCAAGAGCAAATTGCTTCTAATTAATAGACTATGACAAAGTTAATGAGATATCAATTCAATGATTATGTCACACCAGATGGCAAAAATAAAGGAATTTTTTAGATGTAATTAAGGTCCCTAATCAGTTGATTTTGAGTTCATCAAAAGGGAGATTACCTTGACTCAGCCTGATCTCATAAGGGGAACCTTTTAAAAGAGTCTAGAGATCAGAGAAACTAAACCTTTAGGAAGAAGTAAGCTGCTATGAGTTCTACAGCTGCAAGGATATGAATTCTGCCACCAAGCACGTGCGAGGACCCAATCCTTAGACAAGACAATATCCTGGGGTGACATCTTAATTGCAACCTTGTGAGATCCTAAGCAAAGGACTCAGCTAGATGTGTTCAGACTACTGACTTATGACCCCTAGAAACTGTGAGATAATAAATAGACTTTTTAAGCTGATAAGTGTGTGGTGATTTGTTAGGCAGCAATACTAAACAAATATAGTTACATTCTTCAGATACTCGGTGTATGACAGAAACACACAAAAATTATTTTATGTATATATGTGAAATACAGGTTGAGGTTCACATCATTACAGTGTTTTCACTTACAGTAATAATCACTGGGACATTTGAGGGTCAGTCAGAACATGTGAGAATTCTCTGTATAATATCCTCTGTATAACTATCCTTCTCACTGCAGAATGTCCAGTTTTCCTGGACCCTACCCACTAATTGCCTGTAGCATTCACCAATCTCTATATCGAGGAGGAAAAAATACTCCTCTAGAATATTCCAGATATCCACTTTGGAGGCTCTATTTACCTAGGTAAGACCCAATGGCCTACTGGATATTGACACAGTCTTTATTATTGAAGCCAAAGTTCTGATTCTAAAATTTAAGCATAGTTATTAATGGGGTTTTTTTTCTTGATAGTGGGGAGGGATTAAAGACAACTTAAAGAAACTGATAATAGCATTAGATTTCTTCCCCTAGATGAAAAAAATAAGCATAAAAAAACACACCAAATGTTTACATTAAATTGTGGGGTGTACTAGATCTCCTGAAGGACATTGATAATTCCTTATGAGTGCATACTCCTTACCCTAAAAGGTAGAGATTTCAGATATACAATGTGCAGAAGGTATGGCAATGGCAAATAGATTAGGAAACTTTCTTTGAATATGAAGGACATTATAGACTGTGTTCTTTAAACAGCTCCCTGTAGGAAGATCCCAGACAACTCCTAATAAGCTAGCCAGCCATGAGCCAATAAAACTTCCTCTTTCTGTTCATTTGCTGCAGAGGAATGATCTGAGAAAACTGAGGAAGCTTAGGAGATTCTTAAAGATAATGAAAGAATAATTGAAATCTCTGTCTCACCAAAAGTTTCATTAAAAACACTTATGGAGAAAACATGTATTTCTTATCCTCCAGCTGTTTCAAAATCAGCAACAAAAATGAGAAAGCAGCAACACAAAAAATTTAAAAACTAGAAACATTTTAAAGATAACATGCAGAGGTGCAAAGTAAAGTCTTTAGTGCGTAATCTGATACACAAAGGAGAAACCAATAAAAATGAACATTACTCACATTTTTAGGGACCTTGTTTTTTCATGGTCCATGATTATTTCACTGAATGTTTACCCCTAATTCTTTGTTCATTTAAATGATCTGATTTTGACTGCAATGATATCTGTTTCAGCTCTTTATCAAACCTGGAAGTTAGTCAAGGTATTTTTCTGCCACATGTATTGCAATTCCCACTCCCCCCAAAAATAACAGTTTTGTTTACTTTGTTGACGATTCTTTTCACCAGACAGAAGTTTATTATGTTTGGATGGATGGTTTACTTTGGTTCTCATGGATACTTTATGAATTCTGGGTTTAGGGCACTTATGTCCTCTCTTGCTCTAAATAATAAATAATGTTATTGTTGTTTGTTAGTCAAGGTATTTTTCTGCCACATGTATTGCAATTCCCACTCCCCCAAAAAATAACAGTTTTGTTTACTTTGTTGACGATTCTTTTCACCAGACAGAAGTTTATTATGTTTGGATGGATGGTTTGCTTTGGTTCTCATGGATACTTTATGAAATCTGGGTTTAGGGCACTTATGTCCTCTCTTGCTCTAAATAATAAATAATGTTATTGTTGTTTTTACCAAGAATTTTTTGTGTATTTTTTTAAATGTTTAAATATTTGGTGTAAGAAGTGAGGTAAACTTGCAAGTTTACTTAATTTTTTTCTAAATATTTAGTCACTTGGTTATAAATTAAACTTCCATGAGTGTTGGGGACGGTTTCTGAGTTGTGTCCTGTTGCTTTTTATTTATTCATAAGAACTAAATAATTTTAATTTTTGTTGCTGTCCTATGTATATTTGTAGAAACAGTAAGGCCAGTTTCTCGTTATTCATTTTCTTTTCCAGAATTCTCCTGAATATTCTTGCATGTTAATTCCTCCACATGAGCTTTGTATTAGATTCTCAGTAGAAATATCATAGATGCATTATATTAAAAGTTAATATTATATTAAATTTATAGATAAATTTAGATATTCCGGTATATTTACTATACTGATTCTTTCTATTCAAGAATATAGACTATCTTCAAATTTATTTCGGTGATCTTTTATGTCCCTTAGAAAAGTGTTCACCTTTTCTTCATTGAGGTATTACACATCTCTTATGAAATATATTTCTAAATATTTTATGTTTGGAGTTGGAATTGTAACAGAAAAATTCCTCCAAGAGTATCTTCTAGTAGACTATTATTTAAATTTAGGAAAACTTTTTGCAGTATCTAATTTTTATAATTGATTCTTTCAGATTTTCTTGGTTAATGATCCAATCTTCTAATCAGGAAATAGTGAAATCTACCATAGACACATCTTGTACTTTGTTTTTCTTTCTTTTTTTTTTTCTTTTTCTAATTGTATTGCCTAGTATCATCAAACAAGTTAAAATAACAGTTCTTCAATGAGTTAAGCAAAATGTTAGCTTTCCTTTGAGGCAAAATTATTTTTTCTATGTTAAAACCATGTTCATCTATTCTTATTATATTACGTTTCTTAATTAAAATATCAAATTTAATATTTAAAATGATACTTTTTTATATCTATTGAAATTTTTTCTCTTTCATTCTATTAATATGATATACTATAAGTTATAAACAATTGTTGCAGAAATAGTTTTTTTAATATAATCTATATGTAAAGTTTTAAGTGAGCATCGTATAACTTCGTATAATGTATGCTATACGAAGTTATTACGGCTTATACTGGCATTAAGTAAAAAACAATACTGAGGAGATAAACTTAAGCACAGAAGGGGATAGGGAGTGTAGAGTCAGGGGTGGAAAATTTAAGCAAGATCCTCAGAGAATGCTATGAATTTTGTGTCCCCCTCAAAATTCATGTGTTGAAGCCTAATCCCCAATGTGATGGCATTTGAAGGTTGGGCTGTTAGGCAATAATCAAGCCATGAGAATAGAGCAGAGCCATCATGAATAGATTAGTGCCTTTATAAGGAGAGACATGAGAAAGCTTGCTTCCAATGAGAAAATGGCCATCTCTAAATCAAGAACCCAGCCATGCTGGCACTGTGATTTCAGAAGTGCATGAGATAAACTGGATCTAAATTCTTCAGATCAGATTAGGTGCTACTACAAGTCTATTTTATACAGAGACTGATAGCTTTCTCCAAGCAACAGAGATCTTCTTTAGGAGAGCAGGTAGCAGAACCTGTTATAAGGCCCTTTAAAATTAGGGCATCTGCTTTTGAAGGGTCCAAACACATAACAAAAATCTACAGTCTGTTCCTTGGGAGCATGAACAGTAGGCACAAGAAGATATTGTCATACTGTAGCTGCTTCCTAGCAGAGCGGGCTTGACAAGCAAGCAGAAAAAACTATGCAGGGATGAAGTTCCAATGAGCATCTTGGCATGCTCTGTACTTCCTCAGGTTTCCAGGCCTCTGAGAAAGTGCCAATCTTCTCACCTGTGGCCTGAGAGAGGAAGCCTCCTCTACCTTAAAGAGAGATGATTTAGGAATCTTCTTTTGAATCAGTATATCAAGGCAATAAGAAATAGTATTTTGAAAGTAATATCTATTTAAAAAAAACATTTATTGGGCCAGCCCGGTGGTGCACTGGAGAGTGTGCCGCTTGGGAGTGCGGCAGCACTCCCACCAAGGGTTCGGATCCCATGTGGAAACCGGTTCCTGCTCACTGGCTGAGCGCGGTGCGGGCGCAACATCAAGGGTGGCGATCCCATTACCGGTCAGTAAAAAAGATAAAAAGGAAAAAAAAATATTTATTAAGCAAGAAGCACAGAAAGAATTACTTTTGAAGATGATTTAGTGGAGAAAACAGAAAAAAACAATTATTGTATTAGTTAGTTATTGCTGCTTGAGAAACCATCGCAATAAGAGTAACATGTTCTTACTGCTCATGCATCTGCAAATCTGCAAGAGTCTGACTGACCTAGGCTAAGCTCAACTGCGAAGCTTTTGTTGTTACTGCTTGTCTATTATTTAGCTCGGGTGTCTCTGCTCACCAGCAGGCTATGCATGGTGCATTCTTCCCATGGCACTGGCAGAGAGGCAAGAAAACAGGTAGAAACATGTGAGGTCTTCAAGGCCTGCACTTAGAATACACACTGTAACTTTCACCCTNTTTTTTTAATATAATCTATATGTAAAGTTTTAAGTGAGCACACTTTAATTACTTGTCATTTAATAAGTATTATGTTCTACAAGGAAGTTCATTCAGGGAAATGCCAGTTATACAGTTTGCATGACACAGGCAGAGTGCAAGTTCAAATGACCCAGAACCATGCATACGCACTTCAACTGCTGTTTGTGTGTCCAGTTCCGTGGCTGCATATTTCCATGTTTCAACAGTAGATTAAAAATAAATGATAGTGCAGCAATTGTGAAAATGAAGAAAAAAACTGAATCACTTCAATTTATTTGTTTTTAAAAATGAAAACAGTGAAACTGAGTGTGAACTGCAAATTGTGCATGGAAAATTTTTATAAACCAGACCTGGAAGTGACAATATCACTCCTATTCACCTTCTATTCCCTAGCAATCAATCACATGGTCACAGACAAAGGAAACTGAGAAATATAGGCTAGCTGGAAATTTCAGAGCGAGACAAAGTGAGATTTGTGAGCAGCTAGCCAGGCTCTTCCAAAGAGGACAAGCAAATAAAATAACTGACAGCAGAGCTGATAGCTTTCTCCAAGCAACAGAGATCTTCTTTAGGAGAGCAGGTAGCAGAACCAGTAATAAGGCCCTTTAAAATTAGGGCATCTGCTTTTGAAGGGTCCAAACACATAACAAAAATCTACAGTCTGTTCCTTGGGAGCATGAACAGTAAGCACAAGAAGATATTGTCATACTGTAGCTGCTTCCTAGCAGAGCGGGCTTGACAAGCAAGCAGAAGAAACTATGCAGGGATGAAGTTCCAATGAGCATCTTGGCATGCTCTGTACTTCCTCAGGTTT
>NW_007731559.1:64107-65255 GCF_000696425.1 Galeopterus variegatus
GGTAGAAACATGTGAGGTCTTCAAGGCCTGCACTTAGAATACACACTGTAACTTTCACCCTTATATCATTGGCCAAAGTAAGTCACATAGCCAAACCCAGAGACAAGAACTATACTCTATCTGTGATGATGAGGCCATAGCAAGGGAACAGATGCAAGAAGAGGTAAAGAATTAAGAATAATAATGCAATCTACCACAATTTCTTTCAACAAAATTCAACTAACTTAGCTCCAAAACAAAAGACAGAAGAGATGAAGAGTTTTCTTCTTTCTCTTTTTACCAGTGTACATCCAGATGGTGGTGTTTTACCCTTTATAAGTAATCTCTTTAAAGTTTTGGATTCAGTTCAAAAATTATTTTCTGTTAATGTGTCTTGTTAGTTTAGGATCAGTTTATTCAAAGGGATAAGAAAAAGGAAGGGCTGCAAACAGGAGAATATTAAAATGGTGCTGAATAAGAAAAGGAAAATGCTATAATTATAAATTTCATAAAGTCAATTTAAAATTAATTATAGCAACACTGAGAAGTCATTAGTGTAGAAAATTGATTGAGACCTCTGGTAAACCATGCTGAAGCACTTTGCCAAATTGCAGAAGAATAAAAATGAAGATGAAAAAACAGAGAAGGTATTAAATTGGAGAACAGCACACAGTGATCCAAGTTTGATTAATAATTCTAAAAAGAGATAGTAAACCTAGCAAAATAAAGTATTAATAGAAAAAATATTGAACTGAATCTAAAGATTTAAAGCGGTAATATCTGAGGAGTAAGCCACCCACATCTGAATATATCCTGGTGAAGAGAGAAAGATACAACCAGGCTAGAGCTGGATAAAATGAAACCTACAGTGGAAGAACAATTAAACTGAGCTAGGACCTCTTCTCTAACACATCAAATGCCAGAAAATGGGGTCAGGGATGTCCACAAATGCATCAGAGGAACACATTTTAAGCTACATGTTCTGGATTCACCTAAGTTTGGCTTCCTTTGAAAGGATATCATTCATATATTTGTCCTGGAAAAAACAGAAAAACTACTCAAGAAAGTATTCTTCCAAGGTATAGCTGTACACAAGGGGAAATGATGGCATAGGAACAGTGGAAGTGAGTCTTAGAAAATATTAAAATATAGCATAAAGTGTCAACAAT
>NW_007731559.1:66217-67538 GCF_000696425.1 Galeopterus variegatus
AAAGAACAATATAAGTTTATGACCAAAATTATAACTCATGAATCTTCAATCTGAATAATAATAAAATACAAAATCAAATAATGATTAACTGGTTTAAAAAAAGGAAAACAACAATAGCAGTGGGACACTTTATTATACCTCTCAGTCCCTGTTAAATCAAGTAAAACAAAAATGAATAAATATACAGGTAGAGAATGAGTTGGAATCCTTTAGTCAACAATAGAAAGCAGAACTCAAAACAGTTTCAAAATCAAAAATTAAAGAAAATACTTTTTTTTCTTTTTGTCTTTAATAGGAGGAAGTTGGAAGAAAGGCAGTGACTCCATGATGTCAAAAGAGAACATCATATCTTTAATCTACTATGCAATTTTCCCTGTGGCTAACTCCCCTCCTGGTTGCAAGATTAAAATCACACTTTCATCCACACAAGCAGATATGGCAATGTCCTGGGGAAGGAAATGGGTAATTAATTCCTCTTTCTTTTCTCTCTCTCTCTTTTTGAATGAAAATATCTTTTATAATCCAAATCTCTTCTCCAGCAGATTTCTTTTGGATTTACATTGGTTACCCCATCAGTGGAGACTATTAACTATTTAAAAACAAAAATAAATTAAGTAAACTTTATGCTAATAAAGTTTGAAAAATTAAACAAAATAAATTTAAGAAAAGGGAGACTAAGAATTAATAAATATGTAGAAAGAAAAAAATGACTTTTTGAAACTGAAAAACAATAGAGTTAATAAATAATTCCCATAGATATTTTGCTAAAAAGCAAACCAATAACTGACAAACTCTTAGTGTAATAAAAATATATAAATACAAAAGATCAGAAATAAAAATGGAGATATAACTATGGTTGTAGAATCTTTTCTGCTCTACAAAAAAAATGAAATAGCAGAATTCATATAATGAGCAAATACAGAAAAAATGCAGTTTTCTACTCTACTAACAACTGTCAGTTAAAAAACATAAGGGCATGACACCATCCCCAGCCCGGCCAAGTGCACATGGAGCAGAGAGATGTCCAGCAGGAGAGGTGGAGCTCCGCAGAGACCACACACCCTGCAGTGCTGGCACGTGACCCAGCATGTAGGCCTCACCACTGCCACCTGACTCTATCCCCAGCCCGGCTGAGTGCATGCTGACCAGAGAGGGGGCTCCCTGGAGAGGCCCAGGACCGGAGGCAACCACACACACAAGGCACTAGTAGCTAACTGAGCAGACACTGAGGTAGTCATACCAAACTGGCAATCCCAGCAGCATCCTAGCCAGACAATAGTGTCAAACCAGTGGACTGTGAAACCCCCTGCCACAATGACTA